>NC_034016.1:17144972-17248247 GCF_000346465.2 Prunus persica
TTCCAAGAACAATCAGACAATATAAATCACCTTGTCCAGATAAGGCCACATATATTCAAGGAATTTGTTTAGCCAATCAAGCTTCACATGGAAAAGAATAAAATATCAATAACAGTGTAAGTGCTAAAACACTAGGCTGTTAAGACCCATAATAAATAACATCAATGAATAGTTACAGACATTTACTTACACGATCATAGTCTGGATTTTTCACCCAAAGAGGTATCTCAGGAAGCATCCGCTGCAACGTTTCTGTATCTTGATCAACCAAAGGACGAATTTCGGGATTCTGGCCAACCCAAGGCAATCAATTAGACTTAGACAAACACAGATAGGCATGTCATACTTTTCAAACATATGCAATACACAATGCGCATGTTTTTCCAGTTTTTTCTCTACATTTATATCCTTTCTCTGTAAAACCCACTTGCAGACATGACGTGCTAAAGGCTTCAAGCCTCTGTGAGTACTGAGTTGTCATAACTGCAGCAACAAGCACAGAGCACCTACATTGCTTGCTTCATGATTGTGAAGCTCACTTAAGAATCTCTCGTACTCCACCTAAATGCAGGACATATTTGTTTCTGACCAATTATTTATTTATTTTTATACAAACGATATTGGGGGAGGGGGGAATCGAATCTAAGACCTCAAGTACAGGGTAAATGCTCATTAACAATGCATATAAGAACGCAGCATTACACACTCACACAGCATACACATGCACAAAAGATAAAGGTATATATACCAATAGCCATTAATTTCTAAGGAACTTGTTATTTCTGTGCACTAAATCAACAACACCACCAAATGGCAAAGAGAAACAAGCCTTTGACAAGCTTGCATAATTTGACAGAAAACGAAAACTCAAAACAAATCATAGCCTGGTTGGTTCTGAGAATTCAAATGAGACACAAATCAATTCACATTCCATTTGGCTTTCTCACAGCATTAAATTTAGCTAAAAGAATGAAAACCCAATATAGAAAAAACAGTAAAATATATCAAAACGAAGGCAAATTGAGGATGTTATATCAAAAAACAAAATGTAAGAGAGAACCTGAACATCGGTAGATTGGACGTAGATGAAAAGGAAATAGCCAGCCACAAGACCAATCGATATACCAAGTCCAAATCCACAAAACCCAAAAATCGTACTGAAGAATCCCATTTTCTCAAATCACGGTTTTCTCGGCTTACTCTCACTCTCTCTATATCTTCCAGAAAACGCTCATGTTCAACTTTTTTCAGATTAGTGCAGATCAGTACATCAACATTGCTTAATTAAGAGCAAAAACGTTTAATATTCTTGAAGATAACTACGTAATTTTACTTAATTGTCCTTTTATGGAGTGCAAGACCAGGTAGGATTTGGCAGTTTCGAACTGAGGTTGAGGCAGAGGCAGAGGCACGCAATCGCTGTCTTCAAGGCTTTTCTGGCCAACTCGCGTCATACGTGGAGTGCAGATCTGATTTGATGTGGGAACAGTGTGGTGGGGTCGTACACGTGGCGGCCTGGCGTTTGGTGTCCGTAAAGATCGTATCTGATTGGACGAGGAGGCCCCACGTGGCTCAATCGGGTAATTTCGTCTGCCGGACTGCAGGCCAAAAGCCTGATTATTTTTAAGATGTGTGTGGGCTCCGCAGTTGGGGCCCACTTTGATTTCGTCCTTTTTTTGACTAGTGAGCATAGATGCGAGTCTGGGACGGCGACGGATGTTTCTATTTATACCCAATTGTTAACTACTTGTTCTACCCAGCAAATTTTCTACACCCAATAAGATTTTAATAAAAGTTCAATAATTTACTCTCCGTACCCAACCAAAACATAACCAATGGCCTTTCCCACCAAACCCACATCTTCTCCATCAAAATTCAAGCTTAATCCATATTGTTGTGTAATTCCCAAATTTAGGTCATATGATTAATAGACCCCCTAAAGATTTTTTTGTCTTAAAAGTTAAGTTTTATTTGTATTGGTGTCATCATGTCATGCCAACAATAATCAACAGAGTCCCACTAACTTTGTATCATGTACAAGTCATGGTATCTTGTTGTATAAAAATTGTCTTCCTTAGTATTGACTAATCATTATTGACTAAACATTACATAAAGTATTTAAGGTTAGTTTGTTATTAATGTATGCATATATAGTTTTCGTCTGCACAAATAACACACGTGTAGTATGATGAGTTTAGAATACACAATTAAGAGAGAGAATATGCGAGATGAATGTAGATTATGTTTGATTGCAATGTTCTAATCCTATTATTTGATTTAATTGAAAACCTTAGCCCCCTCTCTCCCAAAAAACACTCTACATATGTTTTCACTTTGTGTGGGGAGAAGCCACTGTTCTTCATCCCTTCTTCCTCCCTTCTCATCTTTTTCCCACTTTTCAAAGACAAAAGGTTTTCCCTGTTTGTTTACGTTTTGTAATGATTTTCCTCCACTCATCACAAGTGGATGCGTCTCGGCGTCGGATCTCTACTTGTGTTTTGGGGTCGGATTTCTACCACCATATTTTTTGCAGTTTATTTGTATTTGGAATAAGTCACAAAGACTCTTTGGATTTTATGTGTAGTTTTCACCTCTTATTGTGTGAGAGTTTGTCACCTCTCATCTGAGAGCTTTATTTGTATTGTTATGGCTTGATTTATTTTTAGTCATTTTGAATTTGCACTCTTAGTTGGGAAGCCTAGCTAGAGTTTCTTCGATTTTGTGCGATCATTAGTGGATGAGCCCCAAACTATCTTAATTTTGATGTTAGATCGCTCCCTTTGTAGCTAGTTTGTACTTTTTTGGCTGAATTATGAATATATCTCATAATTTCTTTATATAATAAAAAGACAACTGAAGTCAAAACTGATAATCTATAACTTTTATATGTTGGGTTAGATGATTTTTTTTTATTTTTTATTTATAAAAGAATGTTTGGTTAGATGATAATCTTTAATATTGAGGATTTAATGAAAATTTAATTTATAAATTTGGAATTGCCAAATATAAATGTATGGGGAAAGGTCAGAATCAGATTGCGGTCCATGATTTGCTAAAAATATATATAGTTTTTTCTGTTTGTTTGTTTATGTCTCAATTAAAATTTGGCGTCAAATGCCAAGTGTTTGGTGGTCAATTATTTTTTCTTATATTTTTTATGTTTTCAGTATTTTGTACTGAGAGATGCGCCACATACCCATCTAATCTGCTCCTCACAACGAATGACAAAAACCTCTTCATGATCGTTCGGATTTGATTTGATGTGATGCTCATGCTTTGCTTGCCCATTTCTTTCACCTTGCTGCAAATGTTTGCTCATATTAGCCATTTTGTATCCCTGAGGATATGGCGTAATAATTTACTTCGTTTGGATGTGGCGAATCTACTAAGATAAGTGCATTCGCACACCTCAACATCAAGTTCTTAACCGAAGCATCCATCTAATTGTGTTTTCTTAGTTACCTTTAGAGCAATGTTTTGGTAGTTAACGACTTTTTAGTATAGTAATAGTAGCATAACACTTACTTCACTTTCACGAAAATGGTTTAGACTATCACCATTTTGTACTCGCTGGGTAAATAGTAACGATATAAACATGGGAACACAAATGATAGAGAGAAACTTTCTTGTATTGCAATATATTTTTCTTTCTAATAGATTTCCTACACATATGATTTCTACTGAAATATTTTTTTCACTACTTGGTTGGAACCGACACTAAAACACCGATATCTTCAGTTAACTGGAACGAACAATTGTATTACATCTCGAATTTGTTGGGAAAACACGTCTGACCCTGACGGGCATAGTGGGCTTTAGAGTATTTTTGCCTACGTGCTGGACCAATTTATGTTAAATAGGAAGAGGGTCCATGATTTGCGTATATTACGTGATCGGCCCATTTGGGATTCACTAAACTCAAAGGTGAATTTGCTGACCCAATTTAAATCCAATGGATTATGTTTATTATTATTATTATTTATAAAATTGGATTTTATTTTATCATTATCTATCTATATATATAAAGCAAAAGGCAGAGAATGGTGAAACATTCATAATACCATAAAATGCCCTTGGTTAATCCAAACAGTAAGAATTAAAATTATTAACTAAATGAGGATAATATGATAAATTTACACCTTTTCATATTAAAAAAATTAAAATTAAAAGAAAAATCAGATAATGAATCCTATTTTTATGGAACACAACTACCCATTATCTTTTTTAAATCTAAAATAAATTTTAATTTAAAAAGCCTCTCGCAGGCGCGAAAGCGCGTGCAGAGAGGCTAGTACTTTTTAAGTTATTAATTTAGAGAACAGTGATTAACCAGTTATGTATCTTTGTCACCTGCAGAGTACTTAAATTATAAATGTTCAAAAGATAGATAAATCTACCAAAAGATTTATAATATAAAAAAAAACATGTGCTAAAGCATATCCTTTATGGTATTATAAATTATATAAAATAAAATAAATCAATAGTATACAATAACATTTTCTTTTTCTTTTTTTTTTTTTTTTTTTTGGGAAAGAGAAGGGATGCAACATGAGGACTTCCCATTAAGTCACCCATCCTAGTTCATACTGATTTGCAAAAGGTTAAAACCGCAACTGAAACAAACTATTACGGTTATATCTGATTTTGAACCTTTGAATTTTTTCTTTATAAAAATCAAACAAGACCAAATCGACCATTTCGGTTTGAATAAGTCACTTTAGCCGATTCGGCCAAATTGATGTCCACCCTCAATTATATCACTAAAGAGATCTAACGAGAAGGAGTTTGGTAGAAGAATAATAATTTGGCTAGGATGGGTTTTTTGTGTGGTACCCAATGTAACACCCCGACTCTAATTTAAATGTTTATTTTAATCGATTTATATAAAATTACGAATTTACCCTTGGGATAGGGGTAAATTGGTCACTTTCTTCTTCGGAAGGATTTTGGGACCACGACTGGCATTTCTGGGTAGATGGTACTGAGACGAATTCGTAGACACGCGGTAGGCTTGAATCGGGATTGTAACGAAAAAGTTACGGGCAAAATAGTGTCAGTGGCAAACTTGTAAATATTTCAAAAAAGTTTGGTAAAAATCAGATTTTTCTCAGTTCTCTCTCTCTCTTCGCGCGCGACACTCTTTCTCTCCCCGACGTTCACTCTCTCTCTCCTCGGTTCGCTCAGTTCCGGTCACGGCAGGACCCGAGACCGGTCCCGTTCGTCTCGTCTCGCCGCCCCGGTCAAGCTCTGCCCGTTTTCCCCGTCGAAAACCACGGATTCCGGCCGCGAGCTCGACGGTTTTAAACCAAAGCTGTTCCGCCGTCGCGCCGCCGCCTCCGCCGCCCAAACCCGGTGATTGAGGTATGGGTTCTCATCCATTTTTCGAGTTCTAGCTGTTGGGTGTATAAGTTTGGACCGATTCGTTGCCTAAGAGATCGATTAGAAAACCTAGGTTTTGGGCCGAATTTCAAAATGAAATTCCGGCCAGTTGCCGGCCGAATTGGAGCTTCTCGTAGTTGAATGAAGTGATCCCGACCTCGAGTAGAAGCTAGGGTAGGAAGGGTGAGCTCGGGTGTGGAGTTTTTCCGTCACCGGAATTACTCTGCACACCCACGCGCTGCCGGCGCGTGTGGCGGCGCGTGGGCGAGTCCGGTGAGAATGTAAATTAGCCCGATGAGATCCTTAGGTTGTCACGAGCACATAGGAATTCGCGGATCTCGATTCGGATGTCGTTTGGCTATCGAACGGATTTTCGCATATTGTGCGTTATCCGGGTTCGATAGGTTCCAACCGTTAGATCTTTCCCGAATTAAAATATGTTGTTCTAGGAATTTCTAGGACCGTATGGGACTTCACGAATTCTGAATCGGAGCCCCGGATGTTCCGATTCAAAAATGCAAAGTTTACGGGTTAGCGATAACCGTGAAAATTGTGAACGCTTCCTAAACCTGTAATCGAACCTTAGGATACCTTCTTCAACGAGCACGTATGGGAAATTTGGGGAGTTAAGTATTTAATTTGTAATTTCCGCTTAGACGTGGTTTTTATATTAATTAACAGTTCGTATCTCGAAATAGGTATTTCGTCTGCACGCACGCAGCAAGCAGGACCTTCACGTGGTCAGGCAGCGAGGGAATACTTGTGAGTGGACTTTGTTTTAATCATATGCCTGGTTTTAATTAATGAAAGATTTTGCATAATATTTTAATGGCTCATGGATTTTATATATTATATGCATGAATTAATTTTGATGGGTGTATAGCAATTGGCAATATATTATGAGTTTGGCCTTTTGGGTTTTGAGAGTGTATTTCATGTATAGATTGTGGGGAAGTATATTTTGATATATATTCTTTTAGAGGAGATATTTGGGTTGTTGGAGGGTGATATGGAAGAATGTGATTAGAGAGGAGTTGTGTGATTACACTACGTAAGTACCTTCCCCAGTTACTAGTCTCACTCGCGGCGTTGGATGTTCCGGCGGGTGAGACACTTTCCGTATGCGGCGTTGGATGTTCCGGCGTACGGAAAGACTGTGTATAGTGTTTAGGGTCATCACCATGGCGTTGGATGTTCCGGTGTGTGATGATCCAGTCTGCGCGCGTAGGACATAGTTTGAGAGCTACACATGGCGTTGGATGTTCCGGTGTGTGAGCTTTGGAGTTTCGTCCCCCGGTTGGACCGCTCATCCCTAGACGCAGGATAGCACCTGGAAATCCTGCGGACTAGTCAAACGATCCCCCAGTTGGATTGTTTTCCCCGGTACCTAGGTGGTGTGATGAGTATATCGTATAGCTATTTATAGTCATTTATATATATATATATATTTATATATGCATATTTATTTGAATATGTATAGTTGAGTGTGTAAGGAATTAGTGTTTGTTTAATAGTTTGACAGGAGTGGTAAGTTTGAGAGGATGGGGTTCTTTTTGGGAAGAGATAACTGATGTTTTAGAAGAGTTTTAATGAAACATGTTTTGAGTAAATTAATTATTGGATTGTGAAACTGCATGACTTGTGCATTATTTTTACATGGTGGGGTTATTATGTTGTTTTTAACTGTAAATTTGGTTTTTGTCCACTCACATGTTTTCTGTTTTGCGCCCCCCAGCCAGTAGTTGCTCTTGGAAGTGCAAGTGGTGTACGAAGCGGAATCGGTGCATCTTTTAAATTAGGAACTGTGTAAATTCTTCTACTCATCTGTTCTTGTAATCTAAATTCAGTAGATGCTCTGTATTGCCATGATAGATTTTACTTGTGAGGCCAGAGGCCACTCTAGTATGACTCGTAGTTGTATGAAAGCATGCTGCTGGTTGGGATTATTATCTTGTGCGTATATTGCAGGTTGAGTAAAAATTTTGTTGGGAATGCTTAAATTACAGGGGAGACTCTGCCAAAATTTTGGTAGAAAGTCTCGATTATTTAATAGGTGGGCCCGGCATCGGGATGATGTTGGGATCAAGATGGGGTCCGCCTCGGTCTTCGGAAAATTTCGGGGCGGGTCCTGTCAGCTTGGTATCAGAGCATTAGGTTCATTTTCCTTCGACTAGTGCACTTTTGCTGCATTGTTGATCTAATGATTTCATGATAGTGACACCAACAACTTATATATTTTCTCACCCACACCTAAGGATGTAAGTTGGGTGGGAAATTCCGATTCCAACTTATAAATTTCCGAATTTGGCTAGTTTAAATCAATTCCGACATTTGAAAGTTCCGAAATCCGAAAATTTTGAAAAATAAAGTTGAATTGGAATTGAAATGTATTATAAGATCATGTAACTTCCGAATTCCAAAATATATTATGGTTTCATGCTTAGATTACACTTAATAACTAACTAGCCTCATCTTCGCACGCACTTCAGTGCCTGAGAAAGGTTTTTTAATTTTTTTTAAATTAAAAAAGATAATAAGTAGTTGTGTTCCATAAAAATAGAATTCATTATTTAAATTTTATTTCTATTTAAATTTTTTTAATATATAAAAGTGTGAATTTACCATATTATCCTCATTTAATTAATAATTTCAATTCTTAATGTTTACATTAACCAATAACATTTTCTAGTATTTTAAATATTTTACCATTCTTTGCCTTTGCTTTATATATATCGATTTCATGTTTAACTAAATTTGACTTAATGACTAAATAGACATAAACAAGTAATTTCATAAAAGATAATAACATATAATAATTTTTCGAGTTTTTTGTATGAGTCTTCAATTTTGAGCCAATTTGAAGCTTTTAAATCATTGGATATGTTTAAAATTTTAACCATTTGTAAGTTTCCAAATTTTTTTTAACAGAATTGGAAAATAATTTTCCATTCCAAAATATTTTGGATGATTCCGATCCGTCCGAAGACCAGCCATACCTACACCAAAGAGGCCACGACCAATTTGCTACTTGGCCTTTCACAAAATAAACAAATAATTAATGAAAGTAAAATAAGAACGAATATTTGTATAAAGGTCTCCTTTCCTTTATTTTTATTCTTGCAGTACTTTTTTAGGGTTTCATTCCCCCATTTCCTTCACTCTTTCCTTCACTTCGTCTCTCTAATCGAAATCGAACTGGAATTTCAATCCAAAATCACTATTTAATTCAATCAATTTTGTCTTCGAATAATACAGGTTCGCGTTCAATTGGGGATTTCTAGGCTTTATTTGTTCGAAAAATTTGATAGAGTGAACAATCTAGGGTTTCGGATTTGGGGTTTTGCTCCTGCTGAGCTGAATTTCGCAAAGATTTGATCTTTTCTGCCCTTAGGATTCTCAATTTTGATGCAGGGGACAATCGGATCCGGTATGGTGTGATCGCCGCTCCGTGGCGAGCGAGTGAAACGAAATTTGGGGGTTGGGGTTCTTGTATGGAAACTCGGAGCCGGAAGCGGGCGGAGGCCACCTCAGCAGCCCCTTCTTCGTCATCGTCTGGTCGTACCACTCGTTCATACAAGCGCACTCGTCTCTCTGCTTCTTCTTTCTCTTCTGTTAACGCCGCGCCGATCACGACCCGCTCTCGCGCCTCTCGGACCCAAACTGAACCCGCACCGGCACCCATGGACCCCACCAATGAATCGTCTGGCTCGCGTGGTCGCCGCAACAAGAGTTCTGATAAGGATGGCTCCGATAAAGGCAAGGAGAAGGAGCACGAGGTTAGGGTTAGGGATAGGGAGAGGGAGAGGGAAAGGGAAAGGGAGAGGGAGAGGGAGAGGGAGAGAGAAGCTGAGCGGAACCTAGGGTTGAATATGGATGGAGGGGGAAATGGCGATGACGATGACAATGATAGCGAAGGCGGTGTTGGGATTTTGCACCAGAACTTGACTTCCGCGAGTAGTGCCCTTCAAGGGCTTCTTAGGAAAATCGGTGCCGGATTGGATGATCTTCTTCCGTCTTCGGCTATGGGTTCAGCTTCATCTTCGCACCAGAGCGGGAGACTCAAGAAGATTCTATCTGGGTTAAGAGCTGATGGGGAAGAAGGGAAGCAGGTTGAGGCTTTGACTCAGCTCTGTGAAATGCTTTCCATTGGTACCGAGGAGTCACTGAGCACGTTTTCAGTTGATTCGTTTGTGCCTGTGCTTGTGAGTTTGCTTAATCATGAGAGCAATCCCGATATTATGCTCCTTGCAGCTAGAGCACTCACCCATCTCTGTGATGTGCTTCCGTCTTCTTGCGCTGCCGTTGTCCATTATGGTGCTGTTTCTTGCTTCTGTGCAAGGTTGTTAACGATAGAGTACATGGACTTGGCTGAACAGGTTAGTATGTGTTCTGCATTACTTAATTTGATGAGAATGAAATGAAAATGGTGTTGGTATTTACTCATAGGTTTTAATGTTGTGCATTTTTGAGATATACTTCGTCGGTACTGATATTTTTGGTTGTTATGACGTAAACAGTCACTTCAAGCTCTGAAGAAAATATCTCAGGAACACCCAACTGCCTGCCTACGAGCTGGTGCTCTTATGGCAGTCCTTTCTTATCTGGATTTTTTCTCTACAGGAGTCCAGGTGATCCAGCTAACCAATTTAGTTTATAACTTATTAGGTATGCTGAGAGAAAAATTTACTTTCCCTTTGGATTTTATTCAACTGTTGTTATGTTTCAGCGTGTGGCATTATCGACTGCGGCGAATATGTGCAAGAAACTTCCTTCAGATGCAGCTGACTTTGTGATGGAAGCTGTCCCATTGTTGACAAACCTTCTGCAGTATCATGATGCAAAGGTATGCTCATCTTTTCTGAGTTTCAATTTTAAAACCAGCACAACTGCTTTCTTGTTTTCCTTTCCTTTGCATGATGTGCTCTTTGTTATTATTGTAGGTTTTGGAGCATGCTTCTGTATGTCTGACACGAATTGCTGAAGCATTTGCGTCATCTCCTGACAAACTTGATGAATTATGTAACCATGGGTTAGTTACTCAATCTGCCTCCCTTATTTCCACCAGCAATTCTGGAGGTGGACAGTCATCTCTGAGTACGCCTACTTATACTGTAAGTCCAATTCCCAATTCGTTTTTTCAAATTTTGATGCTTGAACATAAGCATAAGCACACAATCTATGTACAAGTGGGTTCCAATTTTTACTTGCAAACCATACAGGGCTTAATCCGACTACTTTCAACCTGTGCAAGTGGCTCCCCTTTAGGTTCCAAAACTTTGCTTCTTCTTGGGATCAGTGGCATTCTTAAAGATGTACTTTCAGGTTCTGGAATTTCTTCTAACACATCAGTTTCTCCTGCTTTAAGTAGACCACCAGAACAGGTAATTACAGTTTCATTTGGAGTTTCTCTTTGTACCTTCTCAGTTTAATTATTTTGCTATTTTAGCAAATTGAAAATTCTGTATTGATCTGAGTCTGTTCCTACCTTGAAACTGCGAGCTATTTATTAGATCTGAAAGTTAATATATTTTCTGCATGCGTATAAGTTTATGAGGTTGAACCTGATGAATTTGAGTTGGGGTGAAAATGGTGTCGACAGTACTGTTATTTTTTTAAATTTTTTTTGAATTGGGCTATTGTATGTTCTTTCATGGGGAGTTCATCCACGAGAGAGCATCGATGCAGGGTTTGCAACCTCATGGTGTGTTAGGACATCTAGACCCACATGAGACTTTATTGTATCTCTGATTCATGATTGGTTTCTTTATATAATTCCAATGCGAATTTATTTGACTACCCATTGTGTGGCTCGGTTCTTTGAACAGTAACAGCTAAACAGCAGTAAAATCGGATGGTTTTAATTTTTATGGGGGTTCCAAATTGTTAGCATAAAGCTTATTGTTCAATTGTACCATTTTTTTACACCTTGCAACTTCATCCTTATTTTTTATTCCACTGCCTAGATTTTTGAGATTGTCAATCTGGCAAATGAGCTACTTCCTCCATTACCACAAGGAACCATCTCCATTCCATCCAACATCAATTTATTTATGAAAGGACCTGTCGTGAAAAAGGCATCTGCTAGTGGTTCTGGGAAACAAGAAGACACCAATGGAAATGGGCCTGAGATTTCAGCTCGTGAGAAATTACTGAATGAGCAGCCTGGGCTTCTTCAGCAATTTGGAATGGATCTCCTTCCTGTTCTAATACAGGTCAGTTGTTAGCACTCAGCTGAGTTATAGTTTGTTAGTTGTTGTAGTTGATAAATGATTTTTGTATACCATCCCAACAGATTTATGGTTCTAGCGTTAATGGCCCTGTTCGCCACAAATGTCTATCAGTCATTGGGAAATTAATGTACTTCAGCTCTGCAGAGATGATACAGTCTTTATTAAGCGTGACAAATATTTCAAGGTATCCATATGTCTTAACCAGATCTATGATATGCTGATAGCTTGCTAGCACAGTTACTAACTTGTACATTATAAATGATTCTATAGTTTCTTAGCTGGTGTTTTAGCATGGAAAGATCCACATGTCTTGGTTCCTGCCCTCCAAATTGCCGAGATACTCATGGAGAAGCTTCCCAATACTTTCGCCAAGGTGTTTATCAGAGAAGGTGTGGTTCATGCAGTGGACCAACTTATCTTACCTGGTACTCCAAATTCAGTTCCTGCCCAAGTATCTTCTGCTGAAAAGGATAGTGATCCTGTGCCCGGAACATCATCACGTTCTAGGCGTTATAGACGACGCAACAGTAACCCAAATCCAGACGGAAATTCATTGGAAGAACCTAAGACTCCTGCTTCAGCAAATATTGGTTCACCACCAAGTTCAGTGGAGATTCCTACAGTTAACTCCAGCCTTCGAATGTCTGTCAGTGCATGTGCTAAAGCTTTTAAAGACAAGTATTTCCCTTCAGATCCTGGGGCTGTTGAAGTTGGAGTTACAGATGATTTATTACATTTAAAGAATCTCTGCATGAAGTTAAATGCTGGTGTTGATGACCAAAAAACAAAAGCAAAGGGAAAATCAAAAGCTTCTGGGTCTCGCTTGGCTGATAGTTCTGCAAATAAGGAGGAATACTTGATTGGTGTGGTATCTGAGATGCTATCTGAACTAAGTAAAGGGGATGGTGTATCCACTTTTGAGTTCATTGGTAGTGGTGTTGTTGCAGCTTTGCTGAACTATTTTTCTTGTGGGTACTTCTCCAAGGAGAGAATTTCAGAAGCTAATTTACCCAAGCTTCGTCAACAAGCACTTAGAAGATTTAAGTCATTTGTTGCTGTTGCTCTTCCTTTCAGTATTAATGAAGGAAGAGTAGTACCGATGACTATCCTTGTTCAGAAACTCCAAAATGCTTTGTCCTCCTTGGAGCGTTTCCCTGTTGTGCTGAGTCATTCATCTAGGTCATCCACTGGGAGTGCACGCCTCTCCTCTGGACTCAGTGCATTATCTCAGCCCTTTAAGTTGCGGCTCTGTCGAGCACAAGGAGAAAAGGCTCTCCGAGATTATTCATCAAATGTCGTACTGATTGATCCATTGGCAAGCTTAGCTGCTGTAGAAGAGTTTCTTTGGCCTCGAGTTCAGCGAGGCGAATCTGGTCAGAAGCCTGCTGCATCTGCTGGAAACTCAGAATCTGGAACTACACCTACAGGAGCTGGTGCTTCATCTCTGTCGACTTCAAATCCTGCTCCCACCACTCGTCGTCATTCAACTCGGTCCAGAACATCTGTGAATATAGGGGATGGTGCTAGGAGGGAACCATCACAAGAGAAGAGCACAAGCTCATCAAAAGGGAAGGGTAAAGCTGTTTTGAAGCCTTCTCAGGAGGAAGGAAGAGGCCCTCAAACGAGAAATGCAGCTCGTAGACGAGCAGCTCTTGATAAAGATGTTCAAATGAAACCTGCAAACGGGGACACTACTTCTGAGGTTTGTTATTGATACTCAAATGACATCCGAAATCATGAATGAGATACAGGTGGTGTTGAATTATGCAGTTGTTTGGTCAGTTTAGTTCATGCTGATAGACACTTCATGAGTACTCTTTCACCATTCTCTTTCATTGCGTATCTGATAAACTAACTAATAATATTTTATGCTAACTTGCACTAAGAACCCATCTTTCATGTTTAGCATTGGGTTTCTGATATAGATTCAGTTTTCATGCGACCTCAGGGTGTTGTAAAGTAGGGATAGAATTACTAGAAAGTTCTGTTCTTTCAAAATGTCTGGTGGTAGGTTGAAACTAAATCATCCAAACAAGTGTTTATAGGGTATTTGCTGAAACTGAATCCCCTTTTAAGGGAACTTAGAATGGTATGTAGGACAAGATGGCGCATTAGATTTGGTGTCGTTGTAATGTAGCCTCACCCTCTCCTCCTAAACTCTATTCTCTTAATGCTAGCATTTCTTTATTTGTGGGGGTGGGATTGGATATCAGATAATTGGCTAACGTTGGTTGGTAGTTACTTCTATAGTCATATGTAATTTATATGGTTTTGTTAATACACTAGACTATTGCTAGTGTACTGTTTTCTTTTCTTCTTTTTGTTTGGTTTGGAGGAATAGGTGGTCTAATTACCCTTCTTTTCTCTGTAGGATGAGGAATTGGATATATCGCCTGTTGAGATTGATGATGCATTGGTTATTGAAGATGATGATATCTCAGATGACGAAGATGATGACCATGATGATGTATGTTCTGTGTCTTTAACTTTTTTATTGTACAGGATAGGAGTTATTGGATACTTGCCTTGACTATTGTTCTCTTTTGGTATTTTGGGTTGTCTTCAGGTTCTAAGAGACGACTCTCTTCCTGTTTGCATGCCGGATAAAGTGCATGATGTAAAATTGGGAGACTCAGCTGAGGATGCTACTGTGGCTTCAGCAACAAGTGACAGCCAGACTAATCCAGCTTCTGGTTCTAGTAGCAGAGCTGCTACAGTCAGAGGCTCAGATTCTGCTGAGCATAGGAGTAGTAATTCTTATGGTTCAAAGGGTGCAATGTCATTTGCTGCTGCTGCTATGGCTGGGCTTGGATCGGCTAGCAGGGGAATCAGGGGAGGCAGAGATAGACAAGGACGCCCCATTTTTGGTGGTTCTAATGATCCTCCTAAGTTGATTTTTACTTCTGGTGGGAAGCAGCTTAATAGGCATCTGACCATCTATCAGGCCATTCAGAGACAGCTTGTGCAGGATGATGATGATGATGAGCGGTATGCTGGTAGTGATTTCGTATCATCCAGTGATGGTAGCAGGCTGTGGAGTGATATTTACACTATCACATACCAGAGGCCAGACAATCTAGCTGACAGGGCATCTGCTGGAGGAGCAAGTTCTACAACTGCATTGAAATCTGGCAAATCTGGATCTGCTTCCAATTCCAACTCTGACTCACAATTGCACCGTATGTCACTTCTGGATAGCATTTTGCAGGGAGAGCTTCCTTGTGATTTGGAAAAGTCTAATTCTACTTATAATATATTGGCACTATTGCGTGTACTAGAGGGCTTGAATCAGCTTGCACCTCGTCTGAGAGCCCAGATAGTTTCTGACAGTTTTGCTGAGGGGAAAATTTTAAATTTGGATGAGTTGAGTACAACTGGTGCGAGGGTTTTTCCTGAGGAATTTATTAACAGCAAACTCACTCCCAAATTAGCACGACAAATTCAAGATGCCCTTGCATTGTGTAGTGGGAGTCTTCCCTCTTGGTGTTATCAGTTGACAAAAGCATGTCCATTTTTGTTTCCTTTTGAGACTCGAAGACAGTATTTCTATTCAACTGCTTTTGGATTGTCTCGTGCTTTGTACCGTCTTCAGCAGCAGCAGGGTGCTGATGGTCATGGATCAGCAAATGAACGAGAGGTGAGAGTTGGGAGAATGCAGCGCCAGAAAGTCCGTGTCTCCCGAAACCGGATTTTGGATTCTGCTGCAAAAGTAATGGAGATGTATTCTAGCCAAAAGTCTGTGCTTGAAGTAGAATATTTCGGTGAAGTGGGCACTGGGTTGGGTCCTACACTTGAGTTCTACACACTTTTAAGTCATGACCTCCAAAAAGTTAGGCTTGGCATGTGGAGGTCAAATTCTTCAATGGAGAAAACATCAATGGATATTGATGGAGATGAACAGAAAGATGGAAAAAGCAATGGTGACATTGTCCAAGCTCCTCTTGGGTTGTTCCCTCGTCCCTGGCCTCTGAATGCTGTTGCCTCTGATGGTAGCCAATTTTCAAAAGTCATAGAGTATTTCCGACTGGTCGGGCGTGTGATGGCGAAGGCTCTTCAAGATGGGCGGCTATTGGACTTACCACTGTCAACAGCATTTTATAAACTTTTGCTCGGTCAAGTAAGCCAATGGAAAATATATCCCTTTTCATTTCACCTTGTTGGGTTTAGAGTTATATTTTCTTGCTGTGATCCAATGGTTTTGTTCTATACTTTCATCGACATGGTTCTGACGTAGATATTTAACCTCTATTCTTTCCACCCTCCCATCCTTCAGGACCTTGATTTACATGATGTTCTTTCCTTTGATGCTGAGCTTGGAAAGACTTTGCAAGAATTACATAACCTTGTGTGCCGGAAACTATATCTAGAATCTAGCGGTGATAATTGTGATGCCATTGCTGAATTGCGCTTCCGTGGGGCTTCAATTGATGATCTCTGTTTTGATTTTACACTTCCTGGTTTTCCAGATTACGTCTTGAAAGCTGGAGATGAAAATGTAAGCAAAAAAACCTTCTAGTTCATCTGTATTTTCTGAGCCTTTATTTACTTGTTTCAGTTCTTCTGTGCTTGTAAAGACTTCTTTAACATATTGTTCAAAATTCCAGGTTGATATCAATAACTTGGAAGAGTACATATCTTTAGTTGTTGATGCGACAGTGAAGACTGGAATAATGAGGCAAATTGAAGCATTTAGAGCAGGGTTTAATCAGGTTTAGTTTTTTTTATCTGATCTTGACTGAGTTTGTAACCAAATAAAATCGTTGCATTTTGACATTTCCGTATGAGGTATTTGTGCTTGAATTCTTTAAATATTATTGTCATAGTTCTATCTATGTCCTGCTGCAGTTATAATTAGTACGCATTATTTTTTGTATCTTACAACTCTGCAAATGAGTTTCATGCATAGGGAAGGTTTTTTTGGGGAAGTGGGGGGAGGGGGAGAAGTGGAGGAATATGAAAAGACCTTTATTAAATAAAAAGGGGGATCTCCTTTCTGACGTTGAATAACCTCAACTGGTCTTGTAGTAGGTAGCAGGATCATGATTCTTGCTGTAGTTTATTAACTTTTTGGTCTGGTGCTTGCTGTATTTTCATGTTTTAATAGCCTTTGTATGTTTTTCTGTATTCTGTGTGAGAATTGTTTGACACTGTCCAATACTTAACTCCTCTTCTCGTGTACTACATGTCTATCAGGTCTTTGACATATCGTCTTTACAAATATTTACTCCACATGAGTTGGACTATCTGCTTTGTGGTCGTAGAGAGTTGTGGGAGGTATTTTTTTTTTGCCTTCGCTAATTCACACTACTTTATTTGAAGTGTTGTTATGCTCATTTCATTTGTTTCTATCATATGCAGGCGGAGACCCTTGTTGATCACATAAAGTTTGATCATGGATACACTGCCAAGAGCCCTGCAATACTCAATGTAAGTTTTTGTTCTATATTGAAGGTAGTGCTTTGGAGATGAATGATTCCGTTTTTGTCTTATGGGGCCTTGTTTATAATGTTTGTAGTTGCTTGAGATTATGGGAGAGTTCACGCCAGAGCAACAGCGCGCCTTCTGCCAGTTTGTTACTGGTGCACCGAGGCTTCCGCCTGGTGGTTTGGCAGTGCTGAATCCAAAATTGACCATTGTGAGAAAGGTATGGTACAAGTGATTTAGATAGAGGTTTTGAGTGCGATATTCTGAAATTGGCGGTTTTCTTTTTGTGGCGTCTGTAGAATCATGTCAAAGGCTGACTGTACATTATATATATAGTAAATAATGTTTTTAGTGGTTGTGCTAATTGGAGAGTGAGTTAATGTTTTGGTGTGTGCAGCATTCTTCGACCGCAAATAATACTGCAGCCAATGGGACTGGGCCTTCGGAGTTGGCGGATGATGATCTGCCAAGTGTCATGACATGCGCGAATTACCTGAAGCTTCCTCCTTACTCTACCAAGGTATTATTCTGTTCGGTTAATTCATCAGCCATTGACATTCTTTATTGCAACATATGATCTCACTCATTCTGGGATTATTATTATTTTGTGCTTTAAACAGGAAGTTATGTTGAAGAAACTATTGTATGCAATCAGTGAAGGGCAAGGATCCTTTGATTTGTCATGAGAGATTTTGGTACTAGCCGTATCGATTCCGTGTATATTAGTTACATCAAAACAATTAGGAGTGGTTTTGTCATTTGGTTGCAATTAAATTAGATTTAGCCTTGGAATGATATGGTGTTGAAAGTGGCATTCCTACTCTACTCAAATAATGGCTTCTCATTGGTGCGGTTCTAAACTTAACAACATCGTCTGAGGTAAGTTTTTCGTATGTTTTCACATGGGTTAAGGTTGTATAGTTGGCTTTTTTTGGTCCCTTTTTTTTTTTTTTCCATCTCTTCCTCTATTGATTTTCACGTTTTTATTTAATATTCATGTTTTTTTCTCTTATCTGAAATTATTTATTTGTGGTTCTGAAGGGTTAATTGAATTAATTTCAGGTTGGATCGATGCAATTTTAAACTGTAAAGAGAGTTTTCCGAGAGGGCCGTTTCAGCCGCCAGGGATTGTAAATAAATAGGAAATCTTGATCTTCTTTTGTTCTTTTAAATTTCGGTTTTGTTTTCCAATCATGTAGGCTGGTAGAATATACACATGTATGGCGTAAAAGTATGAAAGGGGAAACAAACATCTGAAATATTTTTATGCCTTTTATTTCATGCCAATTCTGATTTCGAAATAAATTCGTTACAGTTCCATTTTTCTCTTGTTTAAATCTCTCACTTGTGCCTTATATGTGGTGTATATGCTGGTAATTTATCTTATGTTGCACGCAAACTTTAGGCATCGTTTGGTGGCTCAGCTTGGACTGTATTGGAGTTGTGCCCTAGTTTTTATGAGCCTCACCCCTCTGCACATCGTATTAATCTTTGGGAAAAGGTGTCTTAAAAGAAAAAGTAATTGCTATAACAAAACCAAACCGAACTGCCCTTCTCCATTTATACAATGTTCCTTGGTTTTCCTTGGTAATGTAGAGGTTGCCCAAACTGCTCAAATTTCACTAATGGATTGATTTGATTCGATTAACCCACCAATTTGGTTCATCATTAAACAATGCAATTTATAGGAAAATTTCATATTTCAAGTTACAATTTTTGAAAATTAAATGTACTTTTACAGAATTTGGATCCTCTCCAATTATTCCATACTCCTTTTTCTTCTAGCTCTCCAAGCTTACTAAAGCAAGATGTATCGGCAAAAAATGGAGAAGTTGTTTCCATAGTTGATTGTTAACTGAGGCAACATTAACTAACTAATTACAATGAGAAAAGTAGTTTGCTAGAGTAATTTGGCTAGATTAATTCTGTACTCCTATGCAGCTTGCATTTTTTTGTAAATTCTACGGCAACGAAAGCGAGTGATTTTGAAAACTGAGAATTTATTTTAAACTCTTATGTTTCCCTTTCAGAAATTTTTAGTCTTCTTGGTAAATGGTTGTTTTCATGAAATTATCAATAAGTTCACATGGATATTTTTGGTTCAAAAGTATGCATGTCATGCTTCTTGGCTGTCTGTGGGCTCATTTTAACATGGATATGATTGTTACTGAAAAATTACGTTTGCTTAGTTTGCTATATATATATATATATTGCAACTGTTTGAACTTTGAAGAAATATTTGAATTGAATGTGGAATTAGATTATAGCAACTTGGGAAAGATTTGCATAAAGAAAATGAATGACTGACTAAGTCAGCCTCTATATTTATGAATGAACATCACAAAAAGAAAAATCTGGATACATGTTTATGAGAACTAAATTACCACAAAGAACAGATTTGAGCTTCTAGGATCTTCACAAATCTAGCTGCAGGATCTTCACTTCAATGCACGACGACAATCGATCACCCCAAAAAAGTTCTCTATAAAACTCTCTGAACCCCTTAAAGGGCACAAGTTACTTGGATAGCAAGTGTCTTGATGTTGATATCTGGGCAAGGATCAGCTTTGAAGAAAAGCTTGGGGTCCACAGGGACTGTACATGAAGTCTGTCCCAAGCAATGCTGCATAAAGAAGACCAAAACAGAAAAAGAGAAAGATTGGTTAGAACTTAATGTGGCTGAGAAATCTCAGATTTTTGCATGATCAAGGAGCTTTTTACCTCTTCAACAACCTTCCTGGTTGCCGGAGAGTCGCATTTGCCAGGTTTGTAGGCTCCGCACATGCCCTCAGGAGTGCCAAAGCTTGCAAAGTCCACACCAACAATCTTTTTCAAGTTTGGACACATGAGCTGAGCACTGGCTCCGGAGACAGGTCCAACGGTTTTGAGCTCGCCGCCCTTTCTCTCCCACGACTTCACGTGTGGAGGATGCATCTCTGTGCTTATGGCACAGATGGTGTCTCTGTTGGCGGTCAGGATCTCAATATCTTTGGGGTCAGCCTCCTGCTCCTCCAATACAACAAGGAAATTTTGACCTGGCTCAATGAAGGCTCTTGGGATGTGGTACCTGATCACAAGGATTGCAAATTAGAACTTTTAGTTTGCAATTTCCATGGTGATTTATTTCGCTGCAGCATACTTTTTAATGTAATTTTACTTACTCGGATTGGGTAGGCTGTCCAAGAGGAGAGAGGAAGGACATCCAGTGCCGGCCTATGCTTTTACCATTCACCCAAATCATCCCTTTGCCCATACCAGCCATCCGGATAGCAACGGGGTCTTTCCCTTCAGGAGCCTCAAAATTTGTCTGCAGAAAAAAAAACATTGGATCTTAAATGCTGCAACAAAAAAGGAAATAAAAAAGTGCTTGTGTACAAGCACAATTTAGAATTTCTTAGGATGAATCTAAGTTGAATAGGCTTGCTTGATTCAGACTTACCTTGTACCATGTGAGAGCCCTTCCTTTCCCAGCTGCTTTAGTCCATTGGACTTTTTGTGCTCCCTTCTTGGTGAACACTTGGAGATTTTCACCATTCAGGCCAACCTGAAAAATGGAACCAATATAATTAATATCCAATGCTCATTTTTTATATTTGACAGATGGGAAAGAAATTCTGTGGTACCTACCCTATGCCCCCAGCCATTTTGTGAGAGATCGATTGTCCCGGTGTTCAATCCCAGGACTGTTATGGTACGGGGTCCTGCATATCTGTGCTCCATGTAGGCTCCACTATCCTTCATTGATAAACAACAGATAGTCAGTGTCTGCTTTCTACCACAGTGATCAAACAGTACTAATTCCAAGTTATGAGCTACTTACTGGGAGTCCCACTGTCATGCAAAGCAGTGATATGTGGTTGACCCCTTGCTTGAATGTAACAGGTCTCTCAAAAACAAAACCCTTCTCCGCATGGCTTCCATGTTCCGTTCCTGAAAACATTCTCAAATTGCTTCGTCATCTGGTTATCAGCAAGTGACAAAAGTATGTATGTAATTGTACTAATAATGTATGATGTGTGCTATTGTTTCCTTACCAACAAATTCACCATTGACGAATACACTCATTGCGTGACCAAGACTTGGAATTCGTAAAACTGGGCGAATACTTTCCTTCATTGGCAAGTCATATGGACCCAGCTCAAGGCTGCAACCAGAGTACAAGATCAAGTCAGCAGTAGAAGCACTTACACAAGTTATACAATAATGTTTATGAGAGTAAAATCAATCTGGTTTTAAATTTTTTGACTTCCTCACATCATACGGTGCTTAAGCTACACACTTGCACTTACCTACTGGTGAACCATCCATAGTCTGTGGCATCTTTTAGCAAGTGGTACAGTTCCTGTGGACTCTTTTGGTTGACTGGGATTTGCACGGTGGTTGGAATGGGTTCTGAAAACCTCTCCCAGTTAAATTTGTTAGCAGCCTTCGATCGAACAAAGTTCCTTGAATTATGCTGTGATACAATCTGTTGACTGTTGAAGACCACAGTCTTGCAATCAGGGAGGATGCTAATAGAATGTGGTGGCAGGAAATATTCCTGGCCACGCCAATTCACAGTTGTTTCAATTGTAGAGTGGTTGTTTGCCAAGAAAGCAACACATATGTCTGTCCCAGGTCTCTCATAGAAACGAGCCTGCAAAGCAGAAAAGTTTTTTTTTTCCTGTTAGTGACAATTTCTTCTCCCTCTCTCCCTCCCTAACTCTCAATTTTATGTAATATTTAGATACTTGCCTCTGTTTCTTTCCCCAACCTTTGTACTCCAGGAGTTCCTGCAAATAAAGGCTTCTTGCATAGACTCAAAGCCCTGTGCAAGTCCTTGAGGTGACCCCATTTAGGCTCCCTTTTTAAACCTGCATCACAAGTAAAATCAAGACCCAACTTGATGCATATATGATGAGCAACCTTGTTGAATCATCATTACAGATGTAAACAAATTTAAGATCTTTACCATATTCATCGAGAGGAGCTTCGTCATAGTAGCGAGTTGTTGTGAAAATAGCACTTGTTCTTCCAAAATTTGTCCCACCATGGTACTGCAAGTGTAATATAAGGGTGCTTTATTATCTCGTATGTATATCCGGGGGAGTAGCATTCTGTTAGTGGTGATTTTATGAACGACTTAAAGAGGTGCCAAGTTACCATATAGTAGTTGGTTAGGGTTCCGTCCTTTGAGAAAAAACGCGCAACTGAAAATGCAATGTCTTCTGCTGATCTTTGTGAAGGAGGGTCACCAAATACTCTGTACCTGTAATTATGAAAAGAAAACGAAAAATGTGGTCAGCAATCCATAGAAGCCAAGAACAGCCAGAAGGAAAATGAGATAAGTACTTAAACGAAAATCACTTTAAAAATAGATTCCAAGCTTCATTTACTACTCTGATGTCTCATCTTCTCCTTTTTATTCATTTACAGATATCATGGACAGTAGCTAAGGGGTATATACTCACTGAGCAGTCCAATTCTCAGTCCACAGAGTAGGCTTGTGGGGCTTATTAGGGCCTGTAAAAGTATCTCCACAGTGCCTTCCATTGCAAGTATTAATCTGCACCAGAAAATAAAATAAAATAAAATAAAATTTAAGGCCAAAAGACAGAACAACAAATAAAACTTTGTTCTACTGGGCCAATTGTAATGCAAAATTTCTCTTAGAATCAATGAAAATCAAATTTGCGCACTTACCACTGGATCAGGAGCATCCTTCTGCTTGCACATGATCCATGGTATGCCGGCATTCTGCGACAGTGCCATATTTGCTGCCCACTGTATATAACTGTTTCCCAATTCTTTATATGCAAGTTGGACATGAGTGTACTCATTTTCAATCTGTGTCATGAAACATTATAGTTCAGCCATAAAAGAAATTTACTTATAATTATGTTAAGTATAAGGGTTACTTATAATTTTCAGAGAGGAACCATCCAAGTACCAACCTGTGCTAAGATGATTGGACCTCCCTGTGGAGCAAATAGCTTCTCATGTTTCATCATCGCAATTATTTTCGTTACGAACGTCTCCATGTGGTGCTGCAAATAGAAAGCTCTTAGTGATCATTCAATGTGGCTCCTCAAATTGTAGCATATCATATTGTGCAGATAGTAGTTTTGGACATTGAGGTGGAACAAACTGATATACCTTGTATGATGGATTATCCGAACGGAATATGATGTCGGGTTCCTCCCTCAGCCAATATGGAAGCCCTCTAAAGTGACAAAGAAATATGTATAGATAGATTAAAAAATAATTCACCATTGCAAGAGAATTAGACGATTTCAGAATTAATAATTATTTACATACCCATGGTTCCATTCTGCTTGGATGAATGGGCCAACCCTAAGGGTGACATACATTTTGTGCTCCTGTACCAGCCTAATGAACTTCACCAAATCGGCATTGCCCTCGAAATTGAACTGCAAAATCAGAACAAGATTTAATGCCAGCCACAATTTTCACAAATGCTCCATGTACTGCAAGCAACAATCTCTACAGCATTTTAGTACCTTGCCTTTCACAGGCTCATGAAGGTTCCAAAAGACATAAGTTTCGATCACATTCAAACCTCCCAGTTTAGCCTTCTTGAGAAGATCAGGCCACATCTGAAGAAACCCAATTCAGCAGAGACATTAAAACATTGAATTTCATTAACAAACACATCCATTAGAATAAAATATAAGAGAGGTGGCATACAACTTTGGTTATTAAGAGCATTTACTCATGCACCCGAGTTAGAGTTTGAACCTCTTTCCCATTTAATCTCCTTTGTACAAAAAACAAAAAAACAGAAGATGGACATCACAAGCTTACTTCCACCGTGCTCCGCGGATAATGAATAGAACCCGAAAAGAAAAGCTTCCGTCTTCCATTGATCATGAGGGACCTGGCATCATATGTCACCTCGCCAACTTCTAGCTGCTTCTTCCCTCCCTTTTCAGCTACCAGATCGTCCCCCTCGTCCCCCTCGTCCCCCTCCTCCTCTGGAGCGGGCTTCTTACCTTTGGCATGGACTAATGTGGCCGAGGCCACCAAAAACACAAGAGCAAGCAATAGCACCCTGCTTAGTACCACCATTATTATGATTTTGTTCTTCAACTCTCTAACTTTTACAAGTAAACCTGGTTCCAAATTTCCATCAAACACAATGAAATGGGGAGTAAAAAACTTGGGTTTCTAGCCAAAAAAATTTAGGAGTTTGATTGTTTCAATCTCCTGACCCTTATTTCTTGCGTTTTCTCTGACGTTTGTCTGCCTCACTAGTTGAAGTGTTTGAACATCAAGGGTTCACTTATACTATTGTTAGAAGAAAGAAAAATCCGATGTTTTTGGGGTTTGAATGTGGACTGTGGCCAGGAGGGAATGTGTGGATGTGTGGCTTCCTTCACTCTAGTGAGATGCAACAGTCCATCCGAGACTGAAGGCTAAACCAGATTTCCTGTATTACTCTCTGCATGGCATATATGGAAACTTACTGGGCACAGATTTAGCCATGTCTTTGTCCGATTTTTAGGTTCATTATTTTTGACTTTGTTTTCTCATAAATCAATCATATCCCACAGAAATATGCTTCCACTTGGGCACTTTCCCTTTTTTCTTTTATTATTATTATTATTTTTCCTTATTAATTGTGTCCTTCCATGTCAAAAATGGTTTTAAGTTGCGCATATATTGGCCTACAAGTAAAAGATTTAAATTTGTATCCCCACTTCGATCCATTTACAAAACCAACTCATTTTAATGGTTTTCAAATTTTTTACCACTTATGTGCACCATCAGTTTTATGAGAAAATCTCTTGATAGAGAAAAAAAGCCGACCACTACGAATCTAACTAATTTTGCGCGATTCATCTTGGCATTCCATAAGAAGCATTGTGGGAGGCTCGATACCGTCGAAGAAGGTTATTTATTAAGGACCTCAAGGACCAAATGTGATAATTTCGTGAATCTCAGAGATCATATGTGAAAATAACTCATTATTTTTAACGATAAATGAGTATAATGCTAGTCTCATAAAATTTATATACTAAATTATTAATAGTCGTTCTATGGTGAGAGTGCCATACATAGACCATATATGTGGACTTTCATATTAGCCACATGATTTATCTAACTTAAGTTTAATGAAACAACCGATAAAAAAAATGTTTAATGAAATGATCTTATGGCTCAAGATGGTCCTTATATGAAATGTTTTGAATAATGCAAAATCTATAGTGAGGCCGTATCCAGCAATGGGCTATATCCCAAATATAGCCCTACATTAATGTAAAACCCATATGCAGTCATGGGCCAAATAAAATTTTGGCCGGGCCAAATGTAGCCCAGCTTTGGCCTAGACCAAATTTATAGTGGACCCCATTCATGTGCTTTTCAACAACCAATCATTAAAGCACTCCCCACTCTCCTTTCTGAAAATAATAAAATATGAAGGACCTTAAAATATAGCCATGCATGGCTAGAGATAGAAAAATTTAGCCATACACTATTCTTTAAAAAATTAATATTTTGGGGGGGTAAATTTTTAGCCACGGACTACATTTATCTCTATGGCTGGAGATGGCCTAAGTGTGCCTAATATGAAGGTCCACATTAGGGGGTTGAGGAGTCCATATATCGCACCCTTACTATAGAATTTCACATTGAGTAATAAGCCCAAGGTGCATACGCCAGGCCGAAATTTGATCAAGTTAATATGGGCCAAATCAAGCTACAATGGGCCAGGCCCAAACCACATTTTTACAACGTGTGACGAAGCGGTGTCGTTTGGTAACTTCCAATTCACGTTCCCTCCAAAATATTGAAACTCTCCCTCCACAGCCCCAACGAATCTTTTTTGACCTCCAAAATTTTCAGTTACACACACAAACACCGAAACTGTCTTTGCCTGATACATTCTTCTTCTACAACAAAATTCACAAGACACAGAGGACAGAGAGAGAGATCCAAACCATGTCAAATCGCCAAGACGACCTTGATCTCCTTCTCTCTCTTCAAGATAGGGTTTTGGAAACCCCTCCTGGTTCACCTTCCCATTCGGCAGGTATATCCCAACTATTTTTCTTTTCTTTTCAATTTTTATGAATATTTTTTAATTGGGTTGCTCATTTTCGGTGAAAATCTTGGAAATTCGATCTGGGGTATCTCTCAATTTGTTGAAAAGTTTAATGGGTCTCTCTCAATTCCTTGAAAAGTTTAATGGGTCTCTCTCAATTCCTTGAAAAGTTTAATGGGTCTATATCAATACTTCATTTTTACTTTTTGCAGGCTACTTATCGGACGATGAATTTACGGGCCAAAGAGGGCCGGTGGACATGTCCGTGTTCAGGGACGCCGTCGAGGACTGCCTTGATTACGAGCCTAAACCGGTTCAGAAGACTGGGAAATTGAACCGGCCCAGTGCCTCCACTGATCCAGAAGTTGAGAAATTTTCGGGTTTGCGAATCAGGTAATCCCAATACTTGTACATGATGCACATTGTAAGAATTAATGTGAGGAAACTTGGACGTTGTGTTTGAGTTGTTTATCTTTTTTTCTTTTCGTACAGGAAGCAGTTGATAACTCCTTTAGAGCTTAATGATCACTTTTCAGACATCCGTTTTGTTCGGTTATACGCCATAAAGTAATCTTCTTGCTTTTCACATGTTTGCATATTTAGGAATTGTTTGGTTAGAAACTTTAGAGTGATATTCTATTTTTCAGAAACCAAAATCAATTTTATTGTACATGTTCAAACTATGATTGAATTGGGTTGTGATATACATTTTTTAAATGGGCTTTTCTAGGAATTTGCTGCGTGGGGATACTCTTTCAGGCTGTTGGGCAACTGTTGGAGTATTGACTGAGAAGGGGAATCCAAAAACTAGTTCCACAGGGAAGAGTTATTCTATATGGAAATTTGGGTGTTTGGATGAAGATACCATTTCTGTTTTCTTGTTTGGTGATGCTTATGAGATGAACTGCAAAGAGCAGGCTGGAATGGTGTTTGCGCTACTTAATTGCACCGTACGCAAGGATGCTATGGTATTAATTTGTCAATCAGTGTTTTTCTTTTATTGACCTTTTCTTCTTATATCACTAAAGATGACTTTTCTTTAATCTGTTTATGAAGGGTGGTGGTTTTTCTTTGAGTGTGTATTCAGCCAATCAAATGCTGAAGATGGGCACTTCAGTTGATTATGGAGTTTGCAAAGGGAAAAGAAAGGATGGAATGGCTTGTACTGTAGTCATAAACAAGTATGTAAGATCCTGTTCTTTGATCACCTTAATTCAAAGGCAGATGGTTATAATCACTGCCATCTGACTGTTATCTTCACTAAGATATTGAGGTTTATGTTATGAATCATCTTTAACCCTAATCAAGGGCACTGGATAAACATCTATACATACACATCAGTGCTTTCATATAGAATTTTGTCACAAAAAGATATTTGCGTAATAAGTTGCACCATATAGATGCTCTTTTACCAGAAACCAGATACATAAACCAAGTGAAAAATAATCTTTTGGTGATCTCCATATGAGCACAATCTAGTATGGTGTCTTTAAGCACTTTCTATGGTTTTGCCAACCAATAAAGTTTTGTATCATTATGTACGTCTACATTTGCAGTAGTTTTGTACCATTTATTTCTTAATATTTTTAACACTGGTTCCTCATGTTATCTCAGACGCCGTGGAATATATTGTAAATTTCATAAATCGGTAAGCATGTGAATTTAAAGCATTAATCTTTGCTTGCCTGATCCGTCTTCAAGGCGAACTTATTAATATTTCCTGTATCTCTAATTTCTTCAGAAAGAATCACAGAAATATTCCACGATGACAATGCGAACTGAGCTCAATGGAGGGTAAGTGATGAATGCTTTGCATGATCTGGTTCTCTTAAATCTAGACTTCACATTTGTGTTATGAAATGACCCCCTTTGTATAATATGTTTTAGTTTATTTAACTTGGTGGTATATTTCATTTGATTATGCATATTTTTTTAATGCTACCAGGAACTTGCGAACAGCATTTCGGACTCCTCACAGTAGAGAAGGGATTTTTATGGTTGATCCTCTATCTGACAGAACAAACGCGTGCAAGCGTAAGCAGCCAGTGAAGCTATTGTCAGTGGAAGGGCTCAAGAAGGCATTAAGGTTTGTCATAGTCAGCATAGGAAAGAAAAATATTTAAGCATCATTTGATTATGAAGCAATTCAGCAATGCTCTTTAGTTGCCAATGATACAACGCCTTCTCATCTTGTAAATTATATTAATCCATCACCATCTAGAAACCAGAGAACATAATTGCTCTCACATTTATACTTGCAAGATGTGCAACCAGAAATGAAATCCAAAAAGGTGTTATATAAAAGACATGCGATTTTTTTATGGTAAGTTTTATAGGATTCTGTCAAATGGTCTGATCAGTGATTTGTATGAACAGCAATGCAGGTAAAGTGACTACAAATACACACTCACAAGGAATAAGGTTTTTGGCTGAGATGACAGGTTAAGTGTATGATCCCTCTATGCTCTTGCTGGCAGTGTTGTGTGCAATTTCCTCATTAGATACCTTTGCAATGCAGGGAAGACAGATCCGAAACATGCGATTAAAACTTCAAAAATGCAAAGCAAACCGATCTCCAGTTTAGAGAAGAGGTGATTCATATATAAGATTATTTTACAATGTTTTTATTTGTACAATGTAACTTGTTCTTTTTCCTTGTTACTGAAGATTTGTTTATTGTCCTCAGGAAGCCATCTAGTATAATCATGGATCCATCTGCAGTCATAAAAAACCAGCAAATGGATTCAAAAAGAATGAAAACTGGGAAGGAGAAAATTTTGATAGACAAAACAAAGGAGGGCATGGGAAAGATGATTGAATTAGAGTATATAAGCTCGGATGAAGGATTCTGAGCCTTGGAAGCAGTCACTGTGAACCAAAATTTTGTAAGCCAATACATTTTGGACCCGTTCACTCTTTCAATTGCTTTAAAATGGTAAAGGTTGTGAGCTGACATTTCTTTTTTGTTTTTTAGTGTAACATTAATGAGGGAATTGTTCTATTTATTTATTTTTCCAACCAGAACTGATTCTTCTTATTAGTTAGATAGGTGGAAAAGAAATAGTCAATGAATTTGCTTTCAAATTTTCTTCCCAAGTTTTGAAAACTTTTAGAAAGGAATGAAAAGCTGTATATGCTTCTGTTGTACGTTTCCTTTTTTTCCTTTTTCTTCATGATTTGTTTTTGTTTTGACTTGAACTTGTGACTAGCTTGTTGCCAGGGTTTCTCAATTTTTAGCAGCAACAGTTATCTGAGTCATCTTTGAGTGCTCAATCCTTTGCTTTGTAAGAGTTTGTCTGGTTTTATGATTTTATCTTTAGTTACAGCAACCTTTTGGGTCACGGGTGTTGGCTTGGGCAGTGCATATTATTGATGCCAGATTTGTAGTTTCATATTCTACAAAGTCATGTACAATCGAGACTTATAGCTCAAGTGGTAAATGATAAAGAGTATTAACTCTAAACCCATTTGATGTCCTATGTTCAATTCTTTTATTGTTTGTTTTAAAAAAAAATTCTCATACATCACAATCATTTCTCACACATTATGTCATAAGGTTCACAATTCCAAGCACGTTGTTTGACAACAATCTCTATAGTTAGAGCTATAAGCCAAGCTCTAGGTCAGCACGTGCTAGAAAACTGGAACATTATGTGTTATTTGCTTGGATAAAACTATACAATCATGGCTAACTAGGTCTAGTTCAATAAAAAAAGGATTTTAACTTCTAGATTAGTGGTTTTATATTCGAATTCTCATGACATTTTGATGATATGTGTGAGAAATCTGTCTCTTGCTTATAATTTAAACTTTCACTTTTATTTATTTTTTACAAAAAAGTACACAATCAAGTTATATAAAATTGATTATGGTCTTTATTATGGGTAGGGGACCAAGGTATCTTGACAACGAGCCAGATGTGAAGATGTTGATTTGATAGGAGTTGGAGGGATGGTCATTCATGCACATGCACTTATGGAGAGGGTGTAAATCTCCCCATGTGCTACTCAAAATTGTATGATTTCCCACATTAATTTTGTAGGCATAAATAATTAGGTAATTGGGATTTTCCAAAAAGTTTTTATTATTAAAGTACATGTAGCAAAGATTCTTTCTCCTTTTTCCTAAAGATTATCAATAAAGACAACATCTTCCTTCGCTTAAATTGATAGAGACTGAACCCAAAGGGTCTGGCAAAGATTTCTTTTTTCTTTTTTCCTTTAATTTTGAATATACGTACCAAAACAACAAACAGAATAACATAGAAAAATTAGAGACAGAACCAACTAACTACAAAACAAAACTTTGAAAGAAAGCAAATTAGTTTATTGTGTAGTAGGTGATCAATCCTCCAAGTTTTCAAAATTCCAATCATGGAAAATGCCCACCCTTGAACATGCATTTTAATTTTATTAATTAATTACACCATTGATAAAGAATGCTCATCTACTTCTTAACCCTCCCCCCACGTTGTGTTAAATCTATGAGATGCCATGACAGGGCCTGCAACTAATAGACTGCACCACAACCAAAATATTCTAATCCCATTTTTTTTCCTCCTAAAACTATGCTATATATCTTTCTTTTTTTTAATAATTAAATTATGCTTTTTTTCCTATAACTTCATGATATTATTACTGTAAGAACGCCATTGTAAACATAAAGAAAATACATAACGTTCGCATAATAATAATATTCAACGTCGAGAAAATCTATATATTTTTATATCTTATAATTTGTCTTCCAATAAGTGTGATGTGGTGGGTGGACTGGCCATTAATGGTTCAACCACCTCCATTTTTATTTAAAGAAATGCGTGGTTGCAGAGTAGCATGATGGGTCAATAAACTGAAAGCCAAGCCAAGGACCATCCTAACCAAGTCAAGTCCCTTTTTTTTAACCTTCTACTTGTTTTATTTTTCTCTTTTTGGTCCATAATAGTACACATTATGTCGGGTAAGCTTGAAAGCCAAGGAACCCTAGGACCCCATATTATGATTTTCCATTGATTTGCTTCAGAAGAAAGCAAAATGTTCAAAAGAAAATTTAACATTGCAAATTCAGCCATAAAACTTGTCAGCATCTACCCTAATATGGGTTTTAACTGGCCATCTTTTTTTAGTTTTCATTTTGATCGAACTTGGGCTCACCATTGAAAACGAAATTTGAACACATGCACTCATTTCTCATGCATTCACATCCATCTTATTCACCTTCCTTAATTATGTAACCAACCTCACACTTAGTATCAGTTGTGGTGCTGTTTCGTGGGGCTGTAATGCGTGCCTAAAATTGTGCATCAAACTATGAATTATTTAATCTATTAGGTTAACTACCAAGTTCAAGTTTGAAAACAAAGGCATTGAGCATTTCTAAGTTTTTTATTTGTACAATATTATAGAATTTAGGTCCCAATGGAAGCTGCAGTAACACCCCAAATGCACCTAGCTTAGCTAAAAGTAAAACGTTGGTTGACTTTTGAATATAGTAAACAGCAAATCACGACTAGATATCGAACACATAATTATTATCCTATTTTTGTGAGTTGAACTTAAAACATCTGTAACTGATAAAAACAACTGCCACAAAATCAAATGCTAGATGTTCTCTGCATATATGGTTGAGAATATAAAGTTATTTTGACATATTCTTGAAATGCAGAAAAGGAAAAAGAACAGAGAAATGGAAGAAGGGGAATTGCCAATTTAGGAATGCAGCACTGAGCAGAGAGAGCTTTTATGTTTCACAACCCCACACCACATGCAAACTCGTTTGACAATTGACACCCCCACAATAAGAAACACAGAATAAATCAGATTCAGCCTTCATAACTACATGCCACCAAATTAATAGCCTAATATTCCTTTGTTTCCCCAATAAGTAAACTTCTTCCCAATCAGTCAATGACAGTAAAAAAACATAAAATAAAAGACAAATGCCAGTGATCTTGTGATTTTCTTTTGGATCTTTTGAAATATAAAAGAATGCCCAAGAGGACAAATTGGTTGTTTTGGTTGGTGGAGTTTACTGAGATAGAAAGAAAGGTTGAAAATTTGAAATGGGGCCTGGGATTGAGTCTTTGAGGTACACAGTAACACATTAATATCATACTATTATTATAGCTGGCAAGAGCTGGCTCTTTAGGCCCAGCACCATTCATCTTTGCCTTCCCACATCTCTCTCTTTTTTCTCCTCTCTCTCTCTCTCTCTCTCTCTCTCTTTCTGTGTCTCTCAACTAAACTGGGTTGTGGTGGGGGTTAAGAAACCTCTGCTATAATCTGAATTAGGGTTTTTGTAGAAGCATAAGTTGAAGAAGGAAGGGACAGAGTTGGGAGGAAATGAGTGCCTCCAGGTTCATAAAGTGTGTCACAGTTGGGGACGGAGCGGTGGGCAAGACTTGCATGCTCATCTCCTACACCAGCAACACTTTCCCTACGGTAAAGGACTCTTCTTTCTTTTCTTCTTGTTTTGTTTGATTGCAGAGAGAAAGTTTAAGTCTTTGAGGTTTGTCTTTAGTTGGGTTGCTTAGCTGAGCCTGGTAGGGTAGTTAGGTTCTTCAATGTGGGGTTAATGCAAGATTCTTGAGCACAATTTACTTGCTTTTGTTTGGTTTTCAAGAAAACGTGGGATGAAGAAAGCAAAGCTTTGTTTTTTTCTATTCTGTTTCCTCGTTTGGGTGTTCAGAAGCAAAATCAGGAAATCACATGAAACTTGACTCCCATAGAATCCGAATTTCGGTTTTAGCATGATCAGGGCTTTTATTTGTTGTAGGTCATTCTTTTTAACATTTTCAATTCACCCTGTTTGGTATGTATAATATAGTGAAGAAATCTTAAAATTTCGATCAAGTTTGAGTCTTTATGTTTGAATTGAGCTGATCAGAGCCCTTTATTTTTGTTCACTTTGTTGTGGTGCAGAATTTATTAAGAGGGTTTTCTTGGTTTTGTTCAGTGACGTTGACCCTTTCTATAATTTGTCATTCCTGAACCTGTGTTGAATCATATCTCTGGATTAAGCCTAGTAACTAAGTTGGATAGTAAGCTCAGAAAAATTTCATGTCTACAATTTTCTCTTACTTTTTGTTTATTTTTCTTTCTTTTGTAGAGGCTTCTGTAGCTATGCGTACATATTTCCTTGATTGATCAGAATCACTTAGTAAAAACCTTTCTGCATTATACCTGTTCAATAGACTAGAAGACTGTTCGGTGTAAGGTGCTTTGTGTGATATAAAAAAGTATAGCATGTATGTAACTTTGAGAATTTTCTCATCTATATTTTGCATTGCATGTGATTATTAAGATTCAAAATTTTGCTTTTCGCATTTTTTTTCTGTATGAGATTGAATTTTCTAGAGGATGATTATGATTTTCTGTTTTTGCTTGCAATATGTTGGGGAGCAGGATTATGTGCCAACTGTGTTTGACAATTTCAGTGCAAATGTGGTTGTGGACGGGAGCACTGTTAATTTGGGATTGTGGGATACTGCTGGTTAGTTCAAATCTGAAAAATATTCCTTCTTCATAGTTTTGTCTTTTTCTAAACCTTGGGCCTGATGTTTAAAATTATGGAACAGGACAGGAAGATTACAATAGATTAAGACCACTGAGCTACCGTGGGGCAGATGTCTTCCTACTTGCATTCTCTCTCATAAGTAAGGCCAGCTATGAAAATATTGCCAAGAAAGTAAGACTCACACTATCCTCAGAGTTAATTATTTTCTTTCCCCAAGTTTCTTCAACTATTGTTTGATGTCTAAGTTTGCTGATGAGTTTTTTTTTTTTCTTTTTTTTTTTCTCTCTTTTTCCATTTCAATGTTTAGTGGGTTCCTGAATTGAGGCATTATGCACCTGGTGTTCCAATTATTCTTGTTGGAACTAAGCTTGGTTAGATCTCTACTCCCCTGCTTTCCTTTGTTTCCTATTACGCTACTCGTGATAAATATCAGTTGATTCAACCTTAATTGAGATATTATGTAGCACTTTTGATTTCCCTATGAAGTTCTTTCCTTGGGTATAGATTTGCCTGCTTATGCTAACCTAAGAATTCTGGGGGTGCCATTTAAGTATAATTGTTTCGAGATACAAATGGTTCAAGTGCAGCTTTTGTGTTGTCTGTTTCTGTTTTTTGTACACCTTCTGGGTTGCTTTCTCATGTAATCTGAATTTACTATTAGCTTTTTGAGAATCTCAATGGTAAATTCTTGGTAAAGGTTGCAAGGTTTCATTTGATGAACACTTGTAACTCTCTCTCTCTCTCTCTTACACACATACACACAGATCTTTTGGTCTATACTGACCACCTGTTCAATTTTAGTGGCACTGAAGTTTTTGTCAGGAGGTGCTCTTTGTAAATCCCTTGCAGATCAGCATTTATATATGATAAAATGTAATCATGTACATATGCTGCTACATTTACATGTGCGTTTTGAAATGAAGAGATCTCTCTGCTATAGAGATTAACAGAGGCATAATGAGTATCTTCTGATCGGATCATATCTGATTCTGTGTTGCAGTAGTGATCACATGTACTCTTAGTCCATATCATGTTGTATTGCAGTATCTTACTGGACATAATCTTTATCTTGCCCATTATTTGTGCTTCGCTTCTCATGACTGCTAAATTTTCTTCTTATAGATCTTCGGGATGATAAGCAATTCTTTGTAGATCACCCTGGTGCAGTGCCAATTACCACAGCCCAGGTATTTTCTACTGCAACCTGCGTTATAGTCACAATTTCTTTTCTTAACTATTGTTGTTTATTAAAAAAATTATTCCACAAACTCAGACCAACTAATGGGATTAAGACCTGATTTTCTACATTCCTTTTATTTTGGGGGTTCTTTTTGAAGGGAGAGGAACTAAAGAAGCTGATTGGGGCTCCGGTTTACATCGAGTGTAGTTCAAAAACACAGCAGGTTTGTAACTTCAATTCAAATCACTTGATACCTACAGGGGAAGCACGCCATGATCTCACACTGATGACTATGTTTATGTTAAATACCCTTGTGAATGCAGAATGTGAAAGCAGTCTTTGACGCAGCCATTAAAGTGGTTCTCCAGCCACCAAAACAGAAGAAGAAAAAGAAGAGAAAGGCACAGAAGGCCTGTTCTATATTGTGAGCATGGAAAGAATAGCGTTGGGAAGAAACTGTGACTAATTAGTCATTTATTCATTAATGCTCTTCAGTCCCTGTTATATTTTTCCGTCTGGAGGAAGCAGCAAGCTGGGCATCGTAGTTTCGACTGACAGATGTAGGAGCTCTCTTTATGCATCAAGTCTTTGTTTATGCTGTCAGGGCAGTGTTCTGATTTTATTTGTATATTAATGCTTTGCATTACGTGTTTGTTAGCATGCTGAACCCTCTTCTCTTTGGGTTTGATTTCCCTAATGTATTGTCTCTATATAGTACTGATATTTTACTTTTTAAGCCGTATAAAATCCACGTCTTGTAACTGATTTAGTACACTTCAAATTTCAAGAATATATATAGATGGTTATATTTTCATGACATACAATCTTGAATGTTAGACAGTTTGACATCCTCTATTATCAGGATTGCGGATTGTGAGAGGCCTGACAAACGACCATATTGCCAGCTGACCGGCCTCTCGTAGTTCACAGTACGAATGTCTGCACCTGAATCTTGAATAGGCATATGTATATGCATATATGTGACTGGTTTGAAAGGAAAATTAACCAATCCAAGAATGGTGACACATGATTGAATGAAGAGACTAGAAAGAAAAAGGCAAAACAGAAAGCAGAATCAAGGCAAAGGAAGTGGGACTATCAAGGTCCTTATAAGCTATGGCTAAACTGTGTTTGTGTTTCGTTTGAGAATATTTTCTATATCTTCTTATGCATCCCCCCCACTCATCAACTTCAAAATTGTCCCAGATTCTCAAGAACTGAGCTTTTTGAGCTGAGCACGAATATCTTTTTCTTTTGGGTGGTAAGAGTTGCTCTCATGGCATATAATTGGCCTAAAGATGTTTTCCTTAAAAAACTTAGCCTTCTACTTAAAGTAAGTAAAGCATGCCCTCACAATTAGAATCGATGACCTTCAGTACTTGTTATAAAGAGATTGTGGCATCAATTTCTGCATAACAAAACAATTAGAATTTTGTTTGGTCAGCAGCTGTTTATTTATGATATAGAGAGATTGTGGCAGCAGATAATCTTTGAATTTTTTTTTTCTGTGTCTCTTGATTCTTTTGCTTTCAACTTTGTTTTGGAACTGATTCTGTTCCCACTTTCATCAACCCACAAGAATTCATGAACTTCTCCTTCTCACCTTTCATTAAATACACCAACACCCCAACCTACCATTTTTCAGGGTGTCAATAGATTGTAATTCTTTTGCAAATTAATCCATCCTTCATCCTTCTGTTCAAGTTCTTACTCAAAACCAGGAAGCTTCATCTTTGAAACTGCTTCAATGGCCTCAAAGAGAATATTGAAGGAGCTCAAGGACTTGCAGAGAGATCCACCAACTTCATGCAGTGCAGGTAAAAGAACTGAAAAAAAGAGGGCTTATTGCTTGGAAAATGGATATATATATATATGTAATTTCTTATGGTGTTTTTTCCTTTTTTCAGGTCCTGTGGCTGAGGACATGTTCCATTGGCAAGCAACAATCATTGGTCCAAATGACAGTCCCTATTCAGGGGGTGTGTTCCTTGTAACCATCCATTTTCCACCTGATTATCCTTTCAAACCTCCAAAGGTATATACAACAAATCTATCACCAAATTCTGTTAACAATCTTGCATCATTTTGCCATACAAATATATTCTGATGCTTTGCTGTGGGATACAATAAATAAATCTTTTGCAGGTTGCCTTCAGGACCAAAGTGTTCCATCCAAATATAAACAGCAATGGCAATATCTGTTTGGACATTCTCAAGGAGCAATGGAGTCCAGCACTCACCATATCCAAGGTGACACATATGAGTTTTATGTGGCATTAGACCTTAACATACATGAAACTTATACCATCATTTAGATCGACACGTTTTATGTGTTTTGAGTCAGGAACGGATCAAGAATTTCAAAATAATATCGGTTTAATTGACCTTACATGAAGGAGTTACACATGAATGGGTCTTATGGGTTAATTAGTGTCTCTAATATTATTGTTTTTGTGACATGCAGGTTTTACTGTCGATATGTTCTCTTTTGACCGACCCGAACCCTGATGACCCTCTTGTTCCGGAAATTGCTCATATGTGCAAGACTGACAAAGTCAAATATGAGTCAACAGCTCGGAGCTGGACCCAGAAGTATGCCATGGGCTAATTAATTAATTAAGACCCTAATTAATCTTGTTTAAAAAATATATATCCAGCTTCTATATTACTATAACTTGTCTTATATATATTGAATTGAGGCCCCCAAATTGTAATTTGACCTCCTTTGCTTGAACATGAATATTATGGCTGCCAAGTTTTTGAAGCTACACTTCAACATTACTGTTGTTTTCTTGCTTGGAAGAATTTTCATAATTATGATTGAACTTTTAATTTAATCACATGTTGATTATCGTTGGTGAGACTCGAACGCGTTTTTCGGCTCATAAGCAAAGCCCATTGGACCCATTGCAATAATTGGGCTTTGGCCCAAAGAAAAGCCCATTGAAAGAAATAGCCACAGAAATGGGCACATTCTGCTTATGATCTTAGTCTTAATAATAGTTCATATATATATATATAAAGCAAAAGACACAGAATGATGAAACATTTAAAATATTATAAAATTTCCTTGGTTAATGCAAACATTAAGAATTGAAATTATTAATTAAATGATAATAATATAATAAATTCACATTTTTTCATATTAAAAAAATAATAAAAGAAAAAGAAAAATCAGATAATTGATCCTATTTCTTAATTAATTTTCCGTCATTATCCATTCGGTTAGGAATCAAAGTCGTCATTCTTCTTTTGCAAATCGCTTTCTCACTTACCAATCGAATCTCAGAGGGCCACCAGAGGCCATAATATATAGGTTTTTCCAATATAATTGTAGTTCAATCAATACTCATATGTAACAACTATATAGAATATAAACAATAATGTTACAAGCAATGCATATTAATATAAACGTGCATTAATTAATGCATGCATGAATTCCCATTATTTTCCACGGAATTCAAATTAATCATATTCAAAATCAAATGATGTCATTCATGCCAAAACGAAGAGTTTGATTATGTGCGAGCGTACGTGTTTATCTTCTTTCGTTGCTATCTATATCGTTGATATTATTATTATAGAAAGGAAGGTTAGTAGGTTTTATATATCTTCTTGACCTACCATATATTCTCCTAACAAATAATTTCTTTGCATGGCTCCAAAAAATGGTGATGTAGCACCATACTCCATTGGGAAGAGCAGTTAGCTCCCTTTGTTAGACCAATAAAACGTGGTGGAAAGTGGAAACCCTACTTAATTTCTTAATTACGAGCTTAATTATGATAGGCTTTTGCCCAAATGGGTTTAGGACGATCCATTTCCAAATAAATAAGTTTAGAAGTTGTTCCACAGTTTCCTAATGTAATTTAGCGAACCAATTTCAGTTCAAAATCTACTCGAATAATGTGTTTGATTTTTCTATTTGACTTTGTGGATGCATCTTTTTTATTTTATGTTATTTAAATTTAGTACTTTTCAAATTAAAAAATAAAAATTTATATATTGTACGATTTAGAAATATGATATGTAAAGAAAATTGGTAAGTTTAGTTCAATAACTTTTGATTTAGTAGTTGGTCATGATTAAATGTTCAATATCATGTTTAGAAGTATAATGCGTGTGATGTGTACGATATTTGTAGCTACTTTATATAAATTTTGATTTGAGCATGGTAATTACAGTAACTACTTGGGTGGTACATACTTTTTTTTGTTGAGAAATTCTAAGATTGCATTCATAATTTAGTTTTTTTAAAAAGCTATTAGCCACAAAATGACCAATACAAACTAGTCACAAAGGACTATTACAATAACAGAGCGGTTTAACATCAAAAGTAAGACAATTTAGCGCGTCTTCACTAATAATCACGAATAATCGAAGAAACTCTAGCATAGACATCCCAACTAATTTTGCAAACTCAAAATAATCAAAAAGAGACAAAACTTGAAAAAACCAAACCATAACAATACAAATAAAACTCTCATAAAGGAGAGATGAACAGTTTTCACAAAACGATAGGTAAAAACTACACAGAGAGCCCAAATAGTCTCTGTAACTTATTCCAAATATAAAGAAACGACAAAAAGAATAGTGATGGAGATCCAATATCGAAATGCAGATTTTACATACTTTAGAATATAATCTTTGTATTTGTGTAATTTAATTTAACAAAAAAATTAAGTGCATACCAATTTTTTATTTTTTTTATTGTAACATGCGTATTACGTGATCAGTTATTATGATAGCATCGTTGCACATTATACATACAATGTATCACACCTTCCATCAAGCGTTAAACATGAAATTTGGTCCAAAAAGATAGAAAAGTTGATTCTATAACTGTTGATTGGATGGATTGCTATCATCTCATGTCAATGGGTCATACATTTACTTGTCCTAGCACATATGTTCCATGTGTTGCCCTACCATCCTTTTGTCGGTAGATTCTGAAAAGATGTGGGGACACGTGGATGAAGCAGACATCGGAACAATCAAATTAGCAGGAAAAAAAAAAAAGCATCCACACGAAATACTTTCAAATGCAGGTGGCCTTTTAGAAACAAGAACAAAGAGAATATAGCTTCGACCATAAAAAAGGGAGAGAGAATATAGCTTAGAAGACCTATAAATTTTTCCAATCCACCCTACTATAGTTCCATTCAAACACGGAATAAAACTTTTTCTGTCAAATTATTGACTGCTCTCTTATTTTATCTTTTTTTTTTCTTTCGGCCAAGTCTCATATTGATTAAGTAATTAGAATGAGCGGAAAAAAAAGTTGAAATTAGAATGAGTCAATGATTTGATTTCCTCCATCGAAATTACAAGAAAACATAAATTTCGAGTGAAAAAGTTATATCGCATGATACATCGTGATTAGTCGAAAATAGTAAAAAAGTGTTATTCCTGTTTCACACAAGTGTTTCTTCAAACATGAGCTTAGTCAAGTTAGCTAGAGCAGATGTGCTCGTCATTCTGCACCCGAGTTCGAATTTCCCTCTGCATAATTAGATTAGTTAAAAGTAGATTATCACTTGTATATAATAAAAAAAAATCAAGTTTCATCTTGTAATTTCATAATACCAGCTACTTTCAATTCTACAAAGTCTTAATCTCAAAAACAGACCACTAATTAATTAAATCTCCAAAAGACTATTGCATTTAACTCATAGACATGACCAAAGCTAATTTAGGATTTATTAGGAACAAACCCAATTGAAAATAAATACGCCAATAATTTTCCTCCAAGAGTAACATGATAACATCCTCCAAAATGTTTGATGTGACTGCCATATTAAACCTGCACCATCACTCCTTTTTTTTTTCTTTTTTTTTTTTGAAATTTTTTCTTTGCTCAGCAGTCGTTTATTTACTTTATTTGTGTCAATTAATTAATAATCTTTTTTCTTGGTCAATAAATAAATAATTAATTATGATTAGTTGAATTTAAATAAGAAGTGGTACGGCAACGGCCGTCTACAGCCTCCTGTTTTCGTTAATCCGAGAAAACTGGTTGAAGCCCGCATGTCCTCTTTTGTCGCATTTCTGGGATTTCCCGAGAAAACTGCTGCTTTTTAACGGCCTCAAATAAGCTCTTCAATTTCTACTTTCACTTTAAACAAGAACCAAAGCCAAACCAGAAATCAAAACAAATAAAAAAAAATAAAAAAGAGAAGGGCTTTGTCCACTTTTGGCGGGAATTCACTCTCTCGCCGACACAATTCCCAAAACCCAGCATTTTTTTTGTTCTTGTTTTCCTTTTTCAGAATATTTGTTTTTGTTTTTTAAAAGCACCCATTTGCTTATCTAAGCTTTTTTCGTCAGCTTAGCACTTTATTTTGTTAATAGTTATTTTGAATTCTGGGTGTTGAATTTAGTTGCAGTAGGTAGGCTGCTGATGCTACTTGGGGGCATTGGTTTTTAAAACAACATGTTGGGATTTAGCCACGAGTGGGTACAAGATTTTTTAGGTACGTGTTATTTTGTCTGGTCGCATTTATCTTCTTCTTGATTCTGCTTTCTTTTCATGGTTTTCTTCCTTTTTTTTATATGAAAGGACTTTAATTTTCAAATGGGATTTGTTTGAATTTTATAAATCTGCTATATTTTAATGGGATTCTATGTGTTGATGGGCACCATTTATATCCACAAGTGGCAGCTCCGGAAATGTTATGTTGTAATGGAACATTGGTTTTTCTGGTTTCTTCTGGGCTGAGTTACCATGGTGGCTTTTTTGTTGTTGCAGGGGTTGAGATGTTAAATTCAAGAAGTGGGAAGTTTGAAAGCCAGAAAACGTTTATAGAAATTTTGAGATTGTGATAGAAAGAGAAAGAGGGGGGAGAGAGATTTTATCAGAGGCATAAACATAAGAGCACAATGATACTTGAGGAGGTGTTCAAGGATCTTATAAAGAAGAAGAAGAAGAAGAAGAAGAATGTTGTGTTGGTTGGGATTCCAATTGGTAGCCAGAGTAGAGAGCTGCTCGGCTGGGCTCTGGTGAAAGTCGCTGAACCCGGAGATTGCGTCATTGCAGTTCATGTCTGTCGAAGTTCTGGTAATGCCTGCAGATATAGTTTCATTTGCATATGTGTTCCTTTGTTATACTCGTAAATAAAATGTTATGTTTCTGTCAATCTGAACTATCAATTAGGTAAATCTTTTTTATATGTGTAGTTCCGATTGAGAGTCCGACAACATAACATGTCATTAAATAACATTATGTGTTATGTTAATGAGTACAGATTTCGCCTCGAAAGCCAAGACGATATTGGATGGTTACCTAGAGGGTTATGAGGGGCTATGTGATATGAAAAAGGTTCATACTTCTTAATCCTTGTTCATTACTCTTGCACTATTTCATATGTTGGAAAATTTGAGATTGATTATGGACTGTCATACTTAAAATTTCAGGTAGACCTCACCACTCAGGTCTTGACAGGAAGGTCAATCCAAAAAGCTCTAGTTAGAGAGGCAAAGAACCATGCTACTCTGGCCATAGTTGTAGGCACAAGCAAGCCAAACACTCTTGGGTAAGGGAGAGAGTTTGGAACTGAAGAAAAACTCGCATTGGTTTTAATGTACGTGATTCTTTTCTGATTACTCTAAGCAGGATTCATTTGCAGGGGTTGGGATTCTACGGCAAAATTCTGTGCTAAGAAATTGCCACCAACCACTGATGTTGTGGCCATCCACAATGGGAAAATTGTGTTCAGAAGGTGCACCAGTAATCAACTACCAGGTTGGTCTTTTAAGTCCAAGAAAATACCCCACCAGTAGGTCTCTCATGAATACTAAATTGTGTTTCGGTTATGGTAGGTTTCACAGGTGACCCAAGGCCAAGTCTTTCTCAGATTGAAAATCTCACTTCTAAAGGAAGCTCATCTGAGTTTGGTGACTTTGAGGAAGATACAGAAACTGTGAAATCATTTTCTGATATGGCTCAGAGCTCCCAAGATGGTTCAAAGCATAGTAGTGAAGACTTGAAGAACGAACACAAGAGAGTCCCTTGTAGATCAACTTCACTTGGTGCAGGAGAGCATGTGGGCAAGAGCCTTGGCTGGCCCCTACTCCGCAGAGCGACTTCTGCGAATCCACAATTCCCAGCCCCAAGAGACATGTCTGTGGTACAATGGGTGATGAGCTTACCAGACCGTTCTCCACAGCAGTCTCCTCAATGTTCAACTATCAAAGAAAATCCTTTTGAAAGAGGTATTAGTGACATTGTTGATGAGGTTATCAAGGATAGTTGTTCTGATTTGGATGAGCTACCAGAAAAGTTAAAGCGTCTCCTGGAAACAAACTCATCTGGTTGCAGATGGTTCAGTCATGAGGTTCTGAAAAATTCCACTTCTCAATTCTCCTCAGGTTTTTAACATATACTTTCTCCTGAGAGTTCCTTTTCTTTAACTTCCCGTCTCTCTATTTAGACTTTTGAGTATCTCTCTATCTAACTTCCTCTTCTTCTAGCAGAAAATCTTATTGGGAAAGGAGGATGCAACCTTGTGTTCAAGGGAACTCTTGCAGATGGCAAGCAAGTGGCAGTAAAGCTGATGAAGTCATCCAAAGAAGCATGGACGGATTTTGCCCATGAAGTTGATATCGTCTCCTCATTGAAGCACGAACACATTTTGCCTCTGCTTGGTTTCTGCATTGAAGACAATGTTCTAATCTCTGTTTATGATTTCTTGCCTAAAGGAAGCTTAGAGGGAAATTTACATGGTAAAGTTTAACTACTCTAGTCGTCTTTCATTTGCTTGGTAAAAATTGTCATAAACCATGTTGATTTCAAAATGAAAGGTGATGCAGGCAAGAACATAGGCAAATCCGTATTGCCGTGGGAAGTCAGATTTAATGTTGCTGTTGGGATTGCTGAATCCCTCAATTACCTGCACAACGAATGTTCTCCACCGGTTATTCACAGAGATGTCAAGTCTTCAAACATTCTTCTCACCAAAGAGTTTGTACCACAGGTACTGGTTAACCAAATGGTGTTTAAAACATGATCACAACCTTATGACATTGTTTAATTGCTTGCATCTATGTGACAGTTATCTGATTTTGGCCTTGCAATATGGGGACCAACAACTACATCTTTTCTGACTGAATGTGATGTGGTTGGAACATTTGGTTATCTTGCTCCTGAATATTTCATGTATGGAAAGATCAGTGACAAGATTGATGTCTATGCCTTTGGTGTGGTCCTGCTTGAATTATTATCAGGAAGAAAACCAATTGGCTCTGAGACTCCCAAGGAACAAGAAAGCTTGGTCATGTGGGTAAGAGCCACCTCCATATTTTGATTGTTTTTATTTGATTCCTTGTAACTATTTTGGATAAATTACATTGAATTACATCTCAGGCAAAGCCTAAAATAGATAGAGGGGATGTAAAAGACATACTGGATCCAAGTTTGGGTGGAAAGTTTGATGAGGTTCAGGTGCTGAGAATGGTTCATGCAGCAAAACTCTGCATCACACGCTCAGCTCGGCTTCGTCCTAAAATGAGTGCGGTATGAAAATGTCATATTCTTAGTAATATGTAGGCAATAGGTTTCTGTTTGTATTACTGTAAATGAATTCCAAGTTTCATGCTCTTCTTTTCCTCAGATTCTGAAGCTCTTGAAAGGGGATTCAGATGTTGAAAAGCAAGTGAACTCTCAATCTTTTGATCTGGAGGATTCAGAAATCCATGACGATAATGATGATGATGAAGTTTATCCAAATTCATGTGCAGCGTCACATTTGGGTCTCGCACTGCTTGATGTCGATGATGATACAACATCATTCAGTAGTGCGGAGCGGAGCAACAGCGTTTCTTGGGAAGAATATTTGAAAGGAAGGTGGAGCAGATCATCAAGCTTTGACTAGCTTATTTTGTACTCTCTTGAATTCTTTTTCTCTTGTTTTGTAAGTTTGTCACATACTTGTGCAGACATGAAATTAGCATCTGTACAGCGTAGGGGAAGAAAAATATGTGCACCCAATGGTGGGGTGGATTGTAGATGTAAATAAAATCTAGAAGTGATAGTGTGAAAAGGATGGAAATCTGTAGCTTGTTAGCTTGTCAGAAACTCGGTTTTTCAACATAATCACAGAATGAGATGGAATCTGTAGCTTGTGGGAAATTCAGTTTTCAGCATATGGTTTATCTTGCCAGACGGAGGTGAACATATCTCCTCCACACAGGTATGAATAAAAATAACAGTTTGAAATTGGGTTATAGTGCCAATGATCTACATGGTTCTGCATAAATGGCTTCTGCTCAAATGATCAAAATCTTAAAAATATCAATCTGCAAGTAATTACCACATTAAGGAAAGTCCAATTGTAAAAGAAATCAGATATCTGAATTCAGGGTTAAGCTTACTTCGATCCGATTATATTAAAACAAACCGGCTTACAAAATGGCATGAATTTCTCACACTCATTCCTAAAATAGCATTGTAAATGGATAGCACAAATGATCATTGATAGCTTCAATTTTCTTTTTTGTGTCATTCCTGAGTGACACTCCATCATAGAGCCACTGTTGATCTTGATCATTAAATTCACTGCTTAGATTCTCCAAGGGAGGAGGAACCCAATTGAAAACCAACTCTTTAAATCGTGATTCTATCTGCAGAGAACCATTTTGAGAGAAGCTGGGTACAAGAACAGCTTCAGCCTTCTCATCAGCTATAGAAGTTTTCTTGAACTTCTCTTGCACATCAGTGTCTGTCTGTGTGGGAGTTGAACAAACTGGTTTTTTATATAGCACTTGATCCAGGCATTTTTTCAGTTGAAAAAGACATGGCAAGAGAAGATCAACGTCTGCATGAAGGGAGCCAACCCAACAAGCACAGAAGCTTCCAGAAGAGTCATGTTTCCCCTCAAATTTCTTGGGCTGCTTGACCTCTCCAGTGAAATTATCTTTTCTTATTTTACTGTCAGTTGTTTCTTGAACTTTCTTCTCTCCATCAATCTTGTGCCCCTTATCCTGCAGATTTGGCCTTTTCTGCTTAATCTCTACATTTTCCTTTCTCTTCCTCTTCTCTTTCCTCCTCCTCGTATTTTCCTTCTTTCCTTCCTTATCAGCCTCCACCTTTCCTCTGTTCAGCTTCAGAACACGAGAAGAACCAGCATTATAAGAAATTATGAGATCAAAAGTAAATAAGAATATCAAGCGGAAGAGATGAGAACATGGAATGTAAAAACAAAAAACTAAAATGCCAAATAGATGAAGCAAAGCAGATAAAAACTAAACTATAGGCTTTGGAGTTTGAAACTGATATCTAAGAGAAAGAATTCAACCCTTTTTTTTCTTTTTCTATGCACTATCTTAAATATGTATGCAGAAGACTATATGCACCAAATACCATGAGAGCATAAATTGCTTGCTTGGTAAACAAACCTTGATCAGTTCTATAAGAGCTCGTCCACCCACACCCTTCCACAAGTAACCTGGTGGAGGGAACGGCATGCACCGATACATTAATTTTGATGTTAAAGACAGTCCATAACCTTTTTTCTTGTGGTCTGTTCAAAGGTTCAATCAGAAACGCATGCTAATATGGCATGGCAATAAAATTGTGCCTGAATCATATTGAAAGTCTAAACCCCACAATTCGTATGAAAGTTGAAAGCCCATTCATGTCATATTACTGAATCCTTTCTCAACATACAACGATAAGAACACGAATTAGTTTTCCTTTTATTTCAAATTCATGAAAAAAAGAGTGAGAATCGAACTCTTGCCGTAAGTGTAGTGGAATAAGCGTTTTATTATTGAAAAAGCTCGAAAGCGGGCCCAGAACAGGAAGACAGGGCTGAAACCAAAGAAAGGGGCGGGCCTAAAAGCCCGAGACCCAAAATCAAACATAAAAAACATGATATGTACAAAACAATTGATAATTATTTTTGTAACAAGAACCTGTCTATGTTGGTTTCATATATAAAACAATTTGAAGAGGATGGAAGGATAATGTCGCAACACTCTACATCAACCTAAAGTCAAACAAGCATCATCTCCTAAAATATTCTTAGCATTTTCATTCCAGCATGAAAGAGAACGTTTTCTCTTTTCTCCCTCAACTTCAATCAAACGAGAGTATCATTTCAACTATCATAATATTTATTATTTTAAAAAAAAAAAAAAAAAACAGGATTAACACTGCATTGCATATGACGAACTTCTCTGTTTATTATTTTCGTTTGTGGTAGTTAAAAAAAATTGGAAAGTGGTTTTAACAAAAATTTCAGTGTTCTTTTAAGAAAACCGCTTCTTTTTTATGGAATTTGAATGCATGGATGCTCTTAATTACTTTAGTTATAAACCCTTTGCAAGAAAATCGTTTCTAACAAAAGAAGCAATTCCAAAAGAGTTAAAACCGCAATCAGTTGTCAACAGAGTCAAGCTTAGTGGAAAAAGACTTTGACTTGCAGACAAAAGGTCTCAAGTTATAATCTCCATGACATCTTATTAGTTATGTGTGTATGTGTGTATGAGTGAAATCTTCCTCCACTGGGTCATGCTAGGGAGACCAACTTTAGATACCAACTTGTGTACCAACTCTCTAATAGAGGTGGAGCCCACCAATACCATAGATACTCCACACCCTTCACAGAGTTGGTACACAAGTTGGTATCTAAAGTTGGTCTCCCTAGCATTTTCCTTAATTTATACTACTGCTTGTACTCCAAAAACAAAAGGCAATAAGTTTTCTTGGGCCTTGTATTGGGCTGTGCCAGGCCTAAGCAAAAATGTTCTTCTCAGGTTTCCGGGTCCCACGTGAGGTCTATAGCCTATAGCAGTGCCATTGTATCCATAAGCAACCAGAGTCGCAAAATCATAGGGTGCTAAATAAGCAGCACACGATCTATTCAGTTAACGGCCAAACCACAACATTTATCTTCTCAATCGTTACAAGTTTCCATATAACCCTAGTGCCTGACGTACGAGATAATTATTCCCCAAATATTTTAATTTCCGATTTTCTTAAATACGTATATATATTGCGAAAGCGAGGACATTTCCGCAGTGTCATCTGACTTTTGAAACAGAGGTGAGTTTCGCGGAATCTCTGAGCCACTTGCCAATCCGTGGTATGTTCATCTTTTTGGTTTTTTCACGTCAAGATGTTGCCATGTTTGTCTCTCTAGAGTTTTCGCTATAGCTTTGTCTCTCTCTTTGTCACTGGCTCTCTGTGTTCCCTAGGGTTCCATTATCAAATCCTTAAACTTTTTGCTCTTTTCCTTGTTACTTTTATGTCAGCCACATAACTTTAATCGCAGGGAATAATTCTTTAATTCATCTTTTAGCTTTTGAATCCTCCATACTATTTGTTCATTTGGGCTGAAAATCTTTGGTTTTCAGCCAATTTAACTGATGATTAGACTTTGGGCAGATGAAATCTCATCTGGGTCGTGATTGAATTGGGAGATTAGTTTTGAACTACAAGTGTCCATCTGGGTTTCTCTGGTTTCCGTCGATAAGAGTAGAGGGCTCGAAACTTCATCTGGGTGGAGGCCAAAAGTTTGAAATTTTGCTACTGTTTCACTCAATTGGAACTTTTTGCTCTTAGATCTTCGTGTTCTTTGCCTAAATGGAGGACGGAGAGCTCGATTTTTCGAACCAAGAGATGTTTTCGGGTCCAAACATGGGGGGTGAACATCCGAGTAGTTGCTCAATGGACAGCTTCTTTGATGACCTTCTTAAGGACACTCATGCTTGCACTCACACCCACACTTGCAATCCACCTGGCCCTGACTACTCTCATACACACACTTGCTTTCATGTACACACTAAAATCGTGTCTTCAGCAACAGGAAGTGAAGACAAGGCTGGAACTGATGACACTGCTGAATCTGGGGAAAAGAAATCGAAGAAACGTCCTTTAGGTAATCGAGAAGCAGTTCGTAAGTACCGCGAGAAGAAGAAGGCACGGGCAGCGTCTTTGGAGGATGAAGTTGTGAGATTGAGAACTCTGAATCAGCAGTTATTGAAGAGGTTGCAAGGTCAGGCTGCATTGGAGGCTGAGATTGCGAGGCTCAAGTGTTTGCTTGTGGACATTCGAGGAAGAATTGAAGGAGAAATTGGATCTTTTCCATATCAGAAATCAGTGAATCCCAACCTGCCCAACCCAAACATCCCCAGTGCGTATGTGATGAATCCATGTAATCTACAGCGTGATGATCAGCTTTATTGTCTTCATCAAGGGGCTGATGGAAAATGTGGAGATGGGGCGGTGATGAATGGGCAAGGATTTAGCGGTTGTGATTTTGAGAATCTTCAGTGTTTGGTAAATCAGGATGGAGGATACAAGGAGCTTTCTGGTTGTGGACTTGGAAATGGGGTGTCAAATGGTAATTCTTCTGCCACAAATAAGAGGAAGGGTGAGACATAAGATTCCTTAACCTAAATGGCGTATTTTTATGACTACTTTACATTAGTTAGTCGGCTAATTGGAGTTATTTATATGGTTTTATATTCATATCTGTTATCTCATATATGTTTCCTGTTCTATTGTTATAGTTGGGTTTTAATCACGAGCAATTCTGCATCTTTGATATACACAGAACTTGTCTCATGAGTCTTTTGTGCATGCATTGACAAGATGGTTCTCTAGGGCGCTACATCTAGTTGTAAAGGATTATTTTCATTGAGCCCTGATGAAATCAGTTGCATTCGGAATTGGGTGGTACTTTATGAAGTCTTTTAAGATTTTCTTTTATTTGTTTCCCCTCAATGTTTGGATTGTTGGAATACAAATTTTTGTGCCTGTAATGTTGTAGTTAGCATATTTCTTTTCAAATTCATGAATAACGCACAACTCATCTTGGTGTTTGTGTTGTTACATGTCTGAAATTTATCATAATTAGCTATAACCTTTAAAAGGATTGGCTAAATTATCCTAGTTTGTGAAATCTTCTCTGTAAACTTGGCTTTCTCCTGGAAGATTGAATTTATCATAAGAGTTGGAGGATGTTCCGTTCTGTTCAGGACCCTTTACTCTGTGGAGAAAAGTGGATCATGAGATAGAGCTGGAATTGGAGACTTCTTAACTATAAAAAATAAAAGAAGAGTTCAGTAGGAGGAAGTACAAAAGAGTCAATAAAGGGTTTGCATGTCATGCTGCTAGACAAAGACTTGCACTTGTTTTGGCTGGCTATATAAAAAAATCATCTCTATTGATTCGGTAATTGGAAAATTGGGGTTAAGCCCTTTATGTTATGAGTTAAACATTGTGCATTACAAGTTGTTATCTTCCTCCTGGGCGGGTGGCTGAAGATTCTTCTTTTGTTGACCTTGAAATGAATAGACCTGAATACAGCTTTTGGAACTTGGAAGTGTGCAATTCTTTTCACTGATTAGATGGTGTTTGTCTTTTTAGGAGGGGCTCGAGCCGCAGCAGCAAACTGAAGGGCTGAGGAAGGAAGCAGTGTCATTATCCCCAAGAGTACATATATTGCCCTGCAATAAGTAGTTTTTCAAACTGCAGCATCAGCTCTCCATCAGGTCGTTTTGTGTTTTTGGTTAAATTTTTTTTTCTATTTCTTGAGCCATTTGTTTGGTTCTTTGCACGGGATGGTTTATTTACATAAAGCTGAAGTTTTGCTGGATCTGCTGTTATTTTGTTCAAGTTATAATATGAGTTGGCATGTGCTGTAGTGCTGTAAACTTAGTTTATGTGTAGCCAGTGAAAGTTATGGCAGAGACAACTTAATGGTCTTCAATGGAGCTCAACTTCCTTTAGGATTAACCTTCTAATAGTCTTAGGCTACATATATCAGTCAAATTACCTTTGGTTCATGTAACTTTGCGAAATTTTCATTACAATATGCTATAAGTAGTTCTACTATATCCATTCTTTCTCTTTCTGAGCCACATGAATTCTTGATTGCTGAATTACAGACCGTAGAGAAGGTGGCATGTGATTTCTATCATGTTTCAGTACTATGAGCTGTAAACAGGTGAGTCACAATAATCACTTTGTGAGATCCAAATTTGTGATCTGTGTGGAAGCTTGCGTAGTTTCCGGCTTTTGTTGGTTTACTGTTTCTCTTCATCAAAATAACTTAAGAGCTTAGCATTTTGGTGAAAAGGAATAAAAAGAATGCATTTGTGGGTGACTGACTAGCGGATAAATTTCACAGTACATTGTCCTTGGGTGATGCATCTGGCCATTGTGCATGTCAGTGGACACCCTATTTCCACCATTGACGATGGCAAGGAGAATCTCTGTAGGTTCCTTGCCTTTGGATGGTCAGTATGTGCTTCTGCTAACCAACTTATTTTTAGTGACCTGGATTCATGTGTAGACAGTGGGCTTTTAATCTTCGCTGGTGAATTTATTATAGTTCATTCTCATCTATATGATGGGTAATATCATTAGAGAGAAAAGTGAAAAGAGTTGGTGTATATTGATATCCCCACTAACGGGATTTTGATCATTGAGAAACGAATAAAGTTTTTTCTTCTTCCTTTTTTGAATATTTGATTCTTGAATGAGGGAAGGGGATTTAAAGTGATGGAAAAATGACCCAAAAGTTCCCTTTACAAAAAGAGCTGCTGTAAACTCTCCTTGAAAAGGTGATATGATATTTTGATAGTAATTGCGAAGGAGGACAAAATGATAAAGTTTATATTTAGCGTTGATATTATCCTATTTCAAAAGAAGGCCAAGCGAGAAACACAATCTTTCTAACCAGTGGTCTTATATCCGAATCCCAATGACACTTTGATAGCGTGCATCATCTTTAGAATTATTGCTTGTATTAAAAAAGAGTAGAAAAACAAGACGTTAGAAGGTTTTAAACTCAAGGGCAATGGTTTGGCATAGGCTTAGTCGATCAAATCCATCAAGACAAACATACTCATCCACAGATGGTGAAAAGGAAAAAACCAATTCTGTCAAATCCTTTTGAAGATACATAATTTTCTAGTCTTGTAATCATCTCAAAAGAAAAGTCTTAACACGGTACCTAACAACAACAAGAGCCTTACACTAGTCAAGGAGGTAGGAAAATTATCTTCTAAGCTGACGGTTGAGAATTTATGATTAAACATCGGAAGCTTGCACATCATAATCGTCCCCATATATGCTGTCAGCAATTTGCCAAACTTGAAGAGTGTTGTCTTCAGCTACACTTGAAATGACCCATGGCTCATATTTGTTCCAAGAGAAATCTGATATCTTTGCTTTATGGCCGCCATGTGAGAAGAGAAGTTCTGGTGGGCCATCATCACCATCTCCCTCCAACTGCTCATCCCCAATCCTAATGAAGCATGAATGAAATATGTAAAAGCTGCATAACCTAGAAGATAAACAAAAGCAAAAGCACTTCTAGCAGCAGCAATCTGTGAAATCAAATACCTGTTGAGGTCCCAAACCATCAACCTTCGGTCATCAGCGTAAGATGCCAACACAGTTTCATGATTCGGATCCCATTCAACCTGGAACACCTCCTCTCTGCAAGGAAAGAACGAGGAATTTCAGTTAAAACACTGCAAATACTTTGTCTTTACATACGTGACTGTTACATAAGTATCAGACTGCTGCATCAATCCTAAGATACTGGTTTTATGCACTTCAACTACAAACGAAAAATAAGTAATTTTGCAAATTGTAACATTAAGAATATGTCTTAGTGTTTAATTTGGATTTTGATATTAAACTATGGACCTAACAGAACATGGAGCCAGAGAACTAGAATGATATCCAAAACTTAGTAACAGAATTCTTGACTGTGCACAGATCAAGAGAAACATACAAAGGCATGAAAGAACATAGATGATGATAATATAATTGATTTGTACGGAGAGAGAGGAGGGGGGGGTGGTGGGGGGTGGGGGGTGTGGGTGGGGGTGTTGGGGGCATAAAGAGCATACGTGTGGCTACTCAGAACATGCAATGGCACAGACAGTTTCCGCATATCTAACAGACCAATGGTAGTGTCTGAAGATGCTGTCGCCAGAATCCATTCATTATACGGATTGAAAGAAAGATAGTTCACCTGAAAACACCGAACAAATGGGAGAGAGGGAAAGTTTTCAGTAAAAATATGGAAGAGATATAGTAATAGAAAGATAAAAGAGAAAGCAACAATGATCTCTTCACAAACTACAATAATACCCATAAGTGAAGCAACAAATAGATTCATATTTCTGAAACTGATACCTTTGCTAGCTACAACTTTGGTTTCACTTTCACCCTAGGTGCCTATTTAAACAATTCTCCAAATCTTTCCTGAACTAACTTTATCTGATTATTCAATTTGTTTTTCCTGGTTTTGCTCTCCTTTGTATGTTTACGTTATGGTAGTGAATAACATATGCATTAAACCATCAATAAAACTTCTAAAGAACATCATCTATAACTCAAATCATTGAAATAAGTTAGTATTAGTTGCACCAAACTGCATATGTGAAGTTTAAGATACCGTATATGGAGCCAAACTGCATGACAGGTAACATGCTTAATTCCCAAGTGCATGTGTAATTCAAAAGGGTATGAGATTCGTGAAAGCGATATCGTACAGATAGACTGAAAAGCCACTATCATATAAATGATATTGTTCAAAGTTGTGTGACCTCTTTCTCATGAGCTTTGACAGAATGCTGCGTTTGGTTTGTGCGTAAGTCCCAAATCATCAACTGACAATCATCCCCAACCGACCCAAATAGGTTCTCGTTCTTCGGATGCCATGATACATCTCCAACCACACTTTCATGACGCTGAAAAGAGGCATTCACAATTCCCATAGTCAAAGCATTAGACACCCCATAGCCAAAACATGTATACTACAAATGCCAACAACTATTAAGTTTAGTCCCAAATTTACCTCATAAACATGGATTGGAGCAAGCACTTTCTCTTGAGGCGAAGCAGACACATCCCATAAACAAATTTTACAATCATAAGAACCACTCAAAAGGTAACCCTCCTTAAAAGGGCTCCAGGACAAGCCATATCCTTCTTTATCATGACCCGTTAACCTCAAATCAGGATCACAACCACCCTCTTGAGGCTTCAACCCATGTTTCGCAGAATCAAACACATACACCTCAGCACCGCTGGTCTTCGCACCCACAATAGTTGGTTTCTGTGGCATCCACCGTGCCCTATTCACTTCCCCATCAACAGGAATCTTCTGCGTTATTTCCACCTACGTTCACACCAACCGTACATTCAAACATTTTCAGCTAGAAATTTTAACATACACTAGGTGCCCACAAAATACTTCTTCAAAAAAACCGATTACCCACAATTCATTTCTCTGAAAATACTCCGAACCCACAACAAATTTCTCGAAAATAGTAGAAAATACAAGGTGCCGACAAATTTTTCATTTGAAAATGAGAGAAAAAGCACCGATTTTGAGTACCTTAGGCATCTCGGGATCTTCTTCAGAAATGGCGCCAAAGTTGGGTTGGGATGTGGGGAGGAGGGCGTCGGCGACCATGAGGAAGTTGGGGTAGCCATCGGAGGTGTGGGTACCCAGGACGAGCTTGTGTACGGCGAAAGATGTTTCGGCTTTGGGCTGTGGGGCCGATGGAGCCCAATGGACGGTGAGAGATGGCCATTCGAGAGGGTGAGAGATGATGAGGTCGTAGAGGAAAGGGGTGTTCTTCTTCCACACGGCGTACTCTTCCTCAAGGAGAGCCGCGTCTTGGTCCTGGTCCTCCGCCATGGCTGTGGCTGCGGCCGTCTCTTTGAGCTCCTTTGCCTTTTCTGCTTCTTTCTGCTTTCCCGCCAAAATGTGGTAAGTGTGCGAGAGTGGAAGGTAGTGAGGGTGCGAAGTATGGTTTATTAGAGGAAGTAAATTGGGTTAGCCCAACGGGTTTGGGCACAACTAAATAAGCCCACTTTGATGAAAAATATTGATATATTCAACTTCCTAAATAGAATTGTTATTATTTACTCCAAAACAGTAAAAATAAAAAAATAAAAAAATAAAAAAATATTGTGTGCGAGGATCACACCGCCACAACTCCCTTCCAAATAGTTGATGTCTATAATACTACTATTATTCGCTTAATAGTCAAGCGGATTGCACATTTGAACTTTTAATTTGTGTTAAGACATGCTAGGAACAGTCGTTCACGCGCGCATGAATGACTGTCAATTGTTGATATAAATAGAGTGTGTTGTCTAAAAACATTATCCTATCCCGATGGTAAACAAATATTCCATTTGTTAGGCAACGTACCGAAAGTATTGGATAATTAAAGCAATATGACCAAAGTCGTTTTCATTACATAATTAAACCATGAGCAGTTTCGATGACTTGGGGTCACGGAAACTTGAACCCCAAGATATGGGGCGGTTGGATCATTATATTTTCTTCTATCCAAGAATTTTCCGATGACACGACGCTTGAATTTGGAGGAGGGGTTGCGTCCAATTTTCGTCAAGGGTTTGATTTAGATATGCAACTGTTCTTATGAAACGAAGGCTTATCTTCCATAGAGCCACTGAGGCAATAGTGTGATTTTACTGTACAACCCTTGTCATGAAAGTCATGATTTAAAACTGAATTAGATACCACTTGAAAGCAAAGTCCCATCTATGCCATGTTCCAGATCAATTAATTCCATATACTTTACCGAGTTTCAATTAAGTGATCATGGCTGCACTACAAGTGCTTTTTTGTGATTCATAGGTAAAATACAAAAGCGCTTTTGCACCTTTACCATATTCATCACGACATTTCAATGGTAGTATGACTCAAATTTGAAACATGTTTTAATAATTAAATGAATCTTAACTAATGATGTATCGTATCAACGGCTGAAAGCCGCTCATTTGAATTTGACGTCTAGAAGAATCATTTTCAATATTAAACTTTTTTTTTTCTTTGTTTGGTATACAAAATACCAAGACCAATTTACAGGTCAAATATCCAAAATATTCCACTAAATTCAACCACTTCATATACAATCAAAAGCTCAAGCTTATAGCCAATTCCATAGTGATGATTTCTCTTCTTAACAAACCTATAATGATAAAAAGGAAGAGAAAAAAAATGTGCAACACAGCATACACTTTTGACATTTGACATATCCAAAAAAATATTCTAAATAAAAAATAGATTCCATCCATGTCACGTCACAAATTGACAGCTCACATGACAGCACAGGCAGCTGGGTTTTCATCACTGAATGCCGTGGTGTAACGCACTTCCGTGGAGCTCGCACGTGCGAGGTTCCGGAGCTGCGGGTCCTCCACGTTCCTCACGTACCCGGACGGAGCCTTCTTGTCGTACACCCCAGCGGCGTACGGGTGGGCAACGACGTCGTACGGGACGTATGGCCAGAACTCCACCTTCTTGCCCGTCCGATGTGCGACACGTGCCAGCACCTTGCCCGGGTCCACGTATCCAACGACTGTGAGCTTGTGGGCCTTGCGCTCCACGGTCACTTGCGTCACGCCTTTCATCCCCTCCACAGATCTCCTCACCTTCCTCTCGCATCCTTCGCAGTCCATCTTCACCTTGATCTCCACCGTCTGATCCAAAACCAAACAGTTCGACACGTAAGTTAGATTGTATAGTTGGCTTTGTACACGTGGAAACAGCCCAGTTGCTTTTTACTAGGTACTGTTCTGGAAGCTAACCGTAAATGAACAAAGCAACAGAGATGCGGTACCATCCAGCTCAAAAGATTAAAAGACAGATTTTATTCACACAAAAAGAAAAACCTCACAACTTTTGAGCTTTTGTGATCATTTGCTTCCACTTTTGGAATTTCCAAGATTCAAAATGAAAAACCCTCCAGCAAAAAGCAAGTAACAAAATCACTTATTTTCAGGCCCCAAAAAAATAAAATTTTAAATCACTTCGGATTTTCTTGATCTACTCTTTATAAGCACTTTCTGGATATGGAGATTTTGTGAAGAACAAAAATACCTGGAATTGCTTGCGTTTCCTGTGCCTGGAACTCCCACCTGAGCAATCAAAGAGATCTGAGAGATGATCTAGAGCACCCATGGCAAGCCTTTTAATTCAGCACAGATTGGAACCGAAATAACAGGTCACAACAATATATAATATAAGCTGTGAGAAAATATGAAGGATCCAAAAATTTCCTAAAAGCTTTGATTTTGAATTTGAATTTTAGAGAGAGAGTAATGGACACAAGTGAGTAGGGGCTTCGCCCCACTTTTATAAGCAACCCCTCTTGGGCCTTGGGATATTTTTTATTTTTAAAATCATCTGGGTCGTCCGTATGGGCCATCAAGAGATCTGGGTCGTCAGTTGTTGTCAGTGGTCTCCTAGTAGGGTTTATCGCTCTGGGTTTGCGCCACGTGTCCCATCGGCTTCGATGTCGACGAGCGCATCAATAACGGACGAGGCTATCCATGCACCGACCGTGTGGGCCCTGCGGTTTTGGCGGGACATTGCAGGTGTGGGTCCCAGGAACCAAACCGGGACCGGAGTTATAAGATCCTTTTCAAACGGGCCCCACAAAGGTTATGTGTGGTGGGCCCGGTTTGAATATGAGGGTCCAGCATGGGTAAGGGCGTGTTCAAACGTGTACATACAGGACAGTGTGGCACTGGGATCTTTCGTGCGTAGATGCGACACACAGTGCGATTTCAAACTTCAAAGCAGTGGCCCAACCGTCCAACCATCTCTTTTGTTTTTTTTTTTTAATAACATTGTCAGTATCTTTTATTTATTTTTTATAATGTGAAAAATGTAAATCTCTCATCAACTATATTACATATTATTTCCGAAGGATCAGTTAGTTATGCGAATATTGTTTTTTATTACTTTACGGAAATGAAGATTCGAACTTAGATATTACAGAGTGAGGACATTACCTAGGTCATCTGATTTATTTCACATTTGCATTTTGGGTTTAGAGTTAAACTTTCTAGATTTTGAGCTTTCTCAAGAATTCGATAGTTAAAATCTAAATTATAAACTCTTGAAAGATGATTCTACACTTTAAAATAATCAACTTTGTCGAAATTGAAGTAAAAAACACAAAGAAAAATATACTAGTCTTGGATTCCAATCGATTCGGGATATATATGGTCCTTCCTCCACTTCATGCCTGTCAAACTTGGGACCGCATGTATATGATGGTGTTGAAAGCTCAGACCTATTATAGCTTAAGCTACCTGAGGGAAGTATTTTTCTTGAGGGAGGAGGGCCATCCTATTGAAAGTTGAAATCTTTAAAGGATAATAAACATAGCGACAGTAGTTGAGGGACAGGAAGGGCTGGTTGTCAAGCACAAGCATTCGGGTTGTCTCCATCCCGTTAATTGCAGGATTCCGCAACTGAAGCTCTTTATATCGCTCATACTATTTTTCATATTAATTGTTCTCAATTACAAATGCCTTATCCATTTTCATTCGGGGCAGTGCTAAAACTTGGCCCTTCAATCTCGAACAAACAGTGACGTTGAGTGGTTTTGTCATTTGATTCTTTTGAACGTTCTTTCCACAGCTTTGAAAGCCAAAATACTCTTTTGTCGAACTAATGTGAAAGCTACCTATGACTTATTTCCAGCTATATGTACCCACAATTCGCATTATGTCTGATTATCAATTTCTTAATTAACTTTCCATAGTAAAATGATTATTATAATTTCAACTAGCGGTGGGCACGGTCCGGTTTGTACTAGTTTTTACTTTAAATTAGAACCAAATATGGTACTATTTATTTGATTTGGTTCGGTTCGGTTATAACAAAAAAAAATTCAAAAACTGTCCGGTTTATTAAAATTATTTTTTAATACAAATTTCAAATGAAATTTTATTTTTTTGACTTGAAAATTAATTAATAAATTATTTATTTTCATATAAAAATAAAATATTAAAGCTAGAAAAGAGAGATGTTTTGAAATTGAACTTGGATAAATATTAGTTATGAGATTAAAAATATAACATTGAATGTAAATAAATATTGAAATTATATATTTTTGAATTTGACCAGTTCGGTTTTTGAAGACATAGAATCGGATCTAAAATCGGTTCAAACTGGTCCGGTTCGGTTTTTGACCGGTTGTTGACTTTTTGGTCAACTCAGTTTTTTTCGGTGTGATTCAGCTCGGATTTCCGGTTTGCCGGTTTGAATGCCCACCCCTAATTTCAACCATTCTTATATGCACCTTTCTTGTGTCTATGACGTTAAAAGATGTTTCAAATTCGATATCACTTTTCCGAACATAAAAGAAAAAGAAACACATAGAGGAGATTTACTTTCATCATCATACATCTCCACATCCTTTTAGTCTTTGAGATTTGCTTGGCGTATGTAATAGCTTTGGAACTCTTTTTTGGGTCAAATAAACTGTTATTGTATAAGTTGTTGGAAACTGAACTTATTCACATGTATGGTTTCGATAATGATAAAAGATGGAGATAGATCTCTACCTCTACGGCATATTTTAAAGTTTAAAGTAGCAACAATCTTGACTTTTATTTTCTTTCTTATATCTTTTGAGGTTAGCTAAGCAAAGATCAAGACTGGCTTTGCAATGTTATAATGCTCAGATGATGCTCTTTCTTTGTCTTTTTTATTTTGTTTAAACGGCTATATATAATATCTTCAATTAATGTTTTCATATGGTCGAAGAAGGTTCATGTTAGGTGGCGGTGGCTGCTTCTTGTTTTTAGAGTTTGATTCTAGGGTTTTTGTGTTTTGGGGGTTTTATAGAATACTACGGTAGTATGACTATGTGGTAAATTTTGTACACATGTTATAATATGGGTAGACGACATGGTTTATTTTCCCCCCTTTCAGGGAATAGTATCTATAAATATCCATTTATATTATAATACGTGTACAAGATGTACAAAGTGACCGTACTACCGTAGTATTCTATAATCCTTCGTTGTTCTGAGCCTAAATTTTTTATATTTTGGATTGAGTTTTTATTTTGTTTGCGCGAGCCCTTGTTCTTATTTTTCTGACTTTTGTATTGGGCTTTTATGTAACTCTCTATGGTAATGACATGTTAATTCCTTCAACAACAACAAAAATATTTAATTAACTAATTTTTTTATTTTTATACGAACGATATTAAAAAATGAGAAATCGAACATAGGACTTAGAATAAACGAATACACGAATCACACAAAACTCCAATTACATGTACTACAATAAACTATAAAGACTATATATTCCCACAAACCACATGAGATCAAAACCAAGAAATCAGAAAGCTGTCTTGATCCCAACAATTCAATCCATGCGTGTCACCTGCAATTGCTTCACGCGGTTGGGACCTCTGCTCCCATTTGAGCATACTCACCACGCTGCCTCTGCTCCTTCTCCCATGCTTCCTTTACTATCCAACTTGTCGCTATCTCAGTGTGTTAGAGCAACCCCAGCTTGCACCAACCAACCATGATACTTAAAAGCTAAATAGAAAGCATGTAATGGAATAACTAAAATAACTTTGGTTAGAGATTCTCTAAAGCTCAGCCGTAATTAAGGAGAGCATTAAAGTGATTGTTGTGTGACGGAAATTAAGTCAGGTGAGCAAGACGTTCGTAATATGTTTACCGTGTCTATACCATCCACTATGAGTGTGGGTAGCAAAACAAACATATTGCAAAAATTGGGTTTGTAAATTAGATGTTAATTTGTGATTATAACTTTTGTGTGGTTTCATTGACTATTTAACATGGTCACAAATTCACAACTTAAAACAAATTTCCCGCAAAATTGACCGGATTCTAATTGAAATTCAAGGCCAGCGACAGCTTTCAAATTACCCCACTTTCTTTTTTCCGTCCATGTATATATATAATTAAAGGCCAATTGTAGAAACCTGACAACGAAATTGAATTTGAAGTTATGGCAAAATGCACCCTCCTCCTTTTAGGCCTCCTGCTTGCTCTTGGTTGTGCATTGACAAGTAGTAAATCTATCAAGGCAAAGCATCTAGATGCTGAATCTGAGACTCTGGCTTCCCTCAACCGGAGCAGTTTTCCGAAGGGTTTCGTGTTCGGGACAGCTTCATCCGCATACCAGGTACCTCTTAGCTAGGCCTTTGATCTTTGAATATTCTCATTAGATGTCAAGCTTGAGATGATTCATTTAGATGATGTTTGATAACTATTTCAATTTAGTTTTTAGTTTTCATTTTTCATTTTTCATTTTTGAGCTAGAATATAAAGGAACAAGAGAGAGAATGGAAGTGAGAATGAGAGTGAAGGTGAAATTGGAGAGGGAAGATGAGATGGATGAGTAACAAAAGTGAAAACACCTATCTCTTCCTTTCTCTCAATCTCATCATCACTCCCATTTTCACTCTCATTTTCCTCTATACTCTTAACACAAAAAATTAAAAATTAAAAATAAAATTGAAATAGTTATCAAATGTGCCGTAGCTTTATATTTGTGTATTTATTTGTATATGAATTTTAGTATGAAGGTGCTGCAAAAGAAGGTGGTAGAGGACCATGTATATGGGATACATACATGCACAAGCATCCAGGTCTCTTCAGTTCTATTCATGCCTTCAATTTTGTATCAAAATCATCATTTAAAGAAAGAAAGAAAATAAATTGAATGAAATTACTGAAATTCACTGTGTTTTAATTGAAAAAAAACAGAGAGAATAACAGACCACAGCACCGGAGATGTCGCCGTTGATGAATATCATCGCTATAAGGTACAAGAAAAGATGGTTATCTTCTAAAAATTATTCTGAATGAGTTCTCTAATTAATTTAATTATATTTGGTTTACAGGAAGATGTTCAAATTATGAAGAATATTGGTTTAGATGCTTACAGATTTTCAATCTCATGGTCTAGAGTGATACCAAGTAATTAATTAGACCATCAATTTAATTACTTTAATCTTTTACATGAATTCTTCGTTTTTTTTTCTGACTTTTTTCTGTAAAAAAATTAATTTGTATTGTATTTTGATCATGATCAGAAGGAAAGCTAAGTGGGGGTGTGAACTATGAAGGAATCAACTATTACAAAAACCTCATCAACGAGCTTCTAGCTAATGGTTATGCACATGACTCACTGACTAATGGAGAAATCAACCAAAAAATTTAATTAATTAAAGTTTTTTTAATGAATTTTTCTAGATATTAATTGTTGAATATGGCAGGTCTAACGCCCTTTGTCACAATTTTTCATTGGGATCTTCCCCAAGGTTTGGAGGATGATTACGGTGGTTTCTTAAGCCCTAATATTGTGTAAGTGAAAATCAAATATATTTTTCTGTTGAAAAACTTATAATTCTGGTTTTATTTTTAAAATTTTCTGGTGTAATATATAACAGGGATGATTTTCAAGATTACGCAGAGCTTTGCTTTAGAGAGTTTGGTGGCAAAGTTAAGCATTGGATTACATTGAATGAGCCATTGAGTTACAGCAAGAATGGGTATGCAACTGGGAAGTATGCACCCGGACGATGTTCTGATTGGCTAAAATTAAATTGCCTTGGTGGAGATTCAGGGACGGAGCCATATTTAGTGACGCACTACCAACTTCTAGCTCATGCAGCCGCTGTAAAATTATACAAAGACAAATATCAGGTCTTGATTGCACCCAAAATTCAATGGTTATAATTTATCTTCTAGACAGTAATGGATTCTTAGTTGTGTTAAACAATCAAATGTTGAACAAGCACAGGTATCACAAAAGGGATCGATAGGTATAACGTTGAACACAGATTGGTTTGTGCCAGTTTCTGACGAAAAGAAAGACAAAGATGCTGCATCACGAGCATTGGATTTCTCTTATGGATGGTATGCACTTATAAAATAACAACTCAAATCGTTCTTATTGCAGATGAAGGTTGAATTTGATTGATCTAGATTTCATGTGGTCTAGTGTTTAGGTAAATTTTCTGGTCAGCTGTCATGAGTAACTTTGAAATTGAGTAGCATCAATATCCTTCTAGATGGGCTTAAGTTAAAGTAATATTTTGAATCTTGGATTTGATTTTAGGTTTATGGATCCCTTGACAAAGGGTCATTATCCGCAGACCATGCAATCTCTTGTTAAAAATCGATTGCCTGAGTTCACTAAAGAGCAATCTGAGATGCTGAAAGGTTCATTTGATTTTATTGGACTAAATTACTACTCAGGAACGTATGCAGCAGATGTACCTCGTCAAAATGATGCAAAACCAAGCTACAAGACAGACGCTCTTGTTAATCAATCAGGTAAGTAGAAAACCTTGAGTTTAAGCTGCCACAAATTATGGCTTTTTCTTTCTTAATTTTACTATATGTATGTGGATATATATATGCACATATACTAACAAAGTTTCAAACATGATGGTGTGACAGTTGAGCGTAATGGCGTCCCCATTGGTCCACTGGTGCGTACGTGTTATTTACCATGTTAATCAAATCCCCTTTGAGCTTACCATGAATTAATTAGATGATTCAATTTGCATAAATTGGGTTGGCAGGGTGCTTCTGACTGGCTCCATGTTTACCCAAGAGGATTTCGAGATATACTACTTTACACAAAGCGAAACTATCAAAATCCACTTATTTACATCACAGAAAATGGTAATTAGGGCATTAACCATCAACATATACATCATTTCAACATTTTAAGGGTAATCTCATGCATGTATCAAATATTACTATTTGAAACTAAATAAATGTCACCTATTATTGTAGGGTACGATGACCCTAATGATCCCAAAATTCCGATGGAGGAATCCCTTGCCGATAAGAAAAGAATCGACTATCTTGATCGCCATCTTTATTATCTTCATAAAGCGATCCAGTAAGTGCACGTTCCTAGTAAAAACAAAGATTTCTTCTCCCTCCTTGGCCAAGAATTTCGCTAATATAGTTGTTTTTGACTCGTTTTTTGAGCAGGGATGGTGTTAACGTGATGGGATACTTTATATGGTCATTATTTGACAACATAGAATGGAACACCGGTTACACCGTTAGGTTCGGCATCAACTACATAGACTTCAAAGATGGACTGAAAAGACATCCTAAACAATCAGCAAACTGGTTGAAGAATTTTCTTAAAACGGAAAAACATGTGGAACTTTAAACCTAAGTTCTCTTGACATTGCTTTGCTGAGGGTCTTCTGGGCTGTTGGAAACTGGTGTTTGATAACATATGGATTTTATAATGATAAATGATGGAGATGCCTGGGCCTCAACTTGAGAAACACCACAGACTGCAAAAACGGTTGATTAAAAGTTTAAACTGGCAATGATCTAGACTATTTTTGAAATGTTTAGGAGCTAAGATGTTACTCTTTTGTCGCCTTCCTCTGTTTTTCAACGACCATATATATAATTATATATGATATCTTTCGATGACTATATATAAATATTAATGTTGGTCCAAGGTGCATATGATGCAATTTTTCTAAATTCTAATAATATTTACAAACGATAGTCTACAAAGAGGAAGTTCGTTTCTCACACATATTATCAACGTGCCATGAAATTCGAACCTAAGACCGCCAAATTCTAATAATATTAGTATATAATTTGCTACATTTCAGTTTGGCCCAGAAAGGATTTAATTTTGGGCTTTATGGCTACAACTTTTAACCTCCAGTGAACTTGAGCCGTATCCAGGCTACCAATTAACAGTGAAGGGGCCCAATATTATTTTATTTATGTAAAATGAGGATGCAACGAGTAGAATTAGGACAATGTTTGAAAAAATACAACAAAAAAAATATATTAAGAGGGTAAGGTTGTGGCTTTATGGATCCTCTTATGTTTTCAGTTTCTAATGAGCTGAGTCTTCACGATGTAAAATTATTTTTGCTCATTGTCTTGCAATAGTTGTGGTTATTATTTATATCTTTTATTGCTTACAAGAGCTCTTTGCGGGATAAAAATCTTGTAATGCCCGTTTATTAATGGAACTGTTGCGGCTATTTTTAAAATAAAATAATAGGTATGGAAATGAGTTTAAATTAAACAAAACTATGAGATATGCATCTACATGAGAATGTTTAGATAGATAATATATGAATGATTAAGATAAAACAAAAAAACAAAATTGATCGATGAAATAGGAAAAAGTTTAGAATGACACTTGTTATTGATAATGAAACTTTAAAACATTAAAATATTGAACAAGAGATATTGCATATAACGATAAGAAATTGGAAATGAAGATTCATATGATCAAAACCTTTATGACAAAGGATGATAATGAAGATTTTTTAAATTTAACATGCCGGGCCCACTTATTATAAGTTGTAATTTATTTAGTTAAGTTTTTGATGTGAGACTTTATATTATTCAACAGAATTTATATGCCGTATATCATTTTGATATTATCGTAACTTTGTACGATAATATTACATTTTAAAATTTTCTAAAAATAATATTATGTTGTCATAAATGATCAACATTCACGAATAACGTATTAAAGTAAGCAGTCTCGTTTTCCTGGTTCCTTCCAATCGTTAATAGAATTTCTCTAACTTTGAAAACATGTAAGAAACTAGTCTTCCTATGGTCAAGTTCACACACATACTTAGAAAAACTAGATCTGAAAAAAAGAAAAAACACAAATTAGATTGAAAACAAACAAGAACATCATGCTATACGTTACACGTCAAAGTTAGAAAAAGCAGAGTCGAAGACGTGTTCATTTGCTCAAAATCAATTAAAGGCAAGCAAAAAGAAGAAGAAAAAAGTACAAAAATATAATATTATGCATGCATGACTGAGACAGTGTGACTGAAATGAAAACAAAATCATGCAGTCAAAGTCTGGAAGATGCACGAGAGAAGTAAGCACCACAAAAGCTAGCTAGATATGTTACTTTAATGATAACTTTTTTTTTTCTTTTTTCTTTCTGCATAATATATATATATATTTTTTTTTAATTGTGGTTTTGGGTCGACAGACAGGACCAAGATTTTGAAGTTTGAAGAGAATACATTGGGAGGAACTGGCTGTAAAGAAACTTCACATGACTTGCGTGTGTCGGTCTCCAAGGTAAGAATATGTGAAATCAAACCTGACATGATCACAATTATCAACTATTTATTTTCCCTTTATGAGGGGAGCAACATGGAAGAAACTTGGGGCCCTTTTCCCAACAATACAAACATAATCTTTACCTAATTACTACTGATTACCAAAGGAACAAGAAAGAGTGATGTATAAGTCTCGATAAATTCTGACCGTTGATGTATAGTTGATTTTATATGCATTAAGGATCAGAAATCGTTCAACTCAACTCTATTTGTGAGAATATATGCTATATGCAATCACTTTTAAATTAGACGTATAATTCGAAATTTGAATCAGCAACTTGTTTTATGCTTTTTTTTTTTTTTGTTATTGTGTCCGATTATGGTTGTTGAAGGGGAAAAAGTAAAAGGATTACCCCCCATGTCATTCAAGAGATTAATTCAAGTAGAATGACCATTAATTTACTTGATAATAATATTTATGTTTGAATGGTGGATCTCACTAGGCACTAGGTGTTGTTGGTTCCAACCTCACTATTATAATAATTCAATTAAAGTCCGAAACATCGATCAAATCTCCAATGTCTTAATATTGACTAATAATTATACGCGTGTACCCATAGAAAAACGATTTGAAAATTGAAATTATTGAATTTTCATGCTTTTTTTTCTATAGGTACTTAGAATACAAAAAACATGACTGCCGCACGAAAAGGGACAAATGAAATGATGCCATTGTGAACTTGTGAATGGATGAATGTATGACCTTACTAGGTTACCCAGGTGAATCTAGACAAAACCACTTGGCTATGGCTAGCATTGAACCCACAAGATAATGTTAAATTGTTAATGCCCCATCAAAAGTGGGTCTATCTGTTCTTCAAGTCATAATTTGAGGCATGTCAAGACAGAGTCTTCCATATCACACCCTTCTTTGGTGGGTCATGAAGTAGGAGCCTTCCAACCATAAATCAAACCACCTATTTTGTGACAAATTATTGAATGTATTTGATACCAAAAAAAAAAAAACTTTTTTTTGTAGAATTGTACAACATTCTTCCCAACTTATACAATTCGGATTCATTATAAGTTAAATCTAATTTAGTTTTGATTTTATTAAGCGAATCATCTATTTCCGATATAGAATTATGTTTATTTTTTAACTGAACTATTATGACATTATGTTACACGATAACAACGAGTCTTACATAAATTTAAAAAGAATAAACGGGGTTGAATTTGGAATTCTTTTTCCTTACAAATGACTTTGCGAGTTATATGATTGCAAAGACTTATGGGTAGGGGGAGATTGGCACCAATTATGGGAAGGGGAGAGAGAGGCAGGACATGTAGAGCGTCCATATCACTTTGCCGAAAGCTACAAAACAAAGAGAAGCAGTTGGGAAGCTGCAGAAGAAACTTTTGCATCGAATTCTATGAGAGAGAGATGAGATGATGAGAAATGGGGTTTTGGATTTTTGCACATTTCACGGCTCAGAGACTTCAGAGACTGATCAGATCATTCAATTCAATAATAATAGAAAACTAGGCAGTCAATGAAGTGGTGGATGGGTTCACATGGATTGCACATATTCATTGCAGAAACAGTCACAACAAAAGTATCACAAAGCCCTCATGTCCTCATATCCTCATATGGGGTCCTAACCTAAAGGCTCATCACCACACGGCTCCTCACCAAACTGTAAATTTTCTGCAGCAAAAAAACAACAATTTAACCTTTCTTTTTCTTTTTTCTTTTTTTCAATTTTCAATGACTGAATAAATTGGTATTTGGAGTTTTAGTTTCAATGGAGTTTAGTGGGATAACTCTATCTACAAAAGGGATGGAAATTGAGATCATTTCCTAGGCATAAATAGCGGTCCAATATTCAAGGGAGAAGAACAAAACAATAGTTTGATATGGCAGCTGACAGAAATATTAATTTTGAGTCAAGTTTTCCTTTTTTTCTTTCTCTATTGTCACTTTCAGGGGTGGAAGATTATGAGTCACTTCCTTAATAGACTTCCCATCGAAAAATCATGAATGATAAGTTATGGGATCACAATATGGGTCTCTATGAATAAGTTAGGAAAATAGTTAAGTTAATAACTTACATCTTCCGGTTTCATTGCCCTTTATTCTATCTATCTGTTTGCATTATCGTGAAAAGAAGACGATGCAACACAGATATGCAAGTTTATCTTCCGAAGTAGAGATATTTCCTATTATAGTCAAATATTAAGATTTTTTTTTAATTTTTTATAGGAAAGGAAAAACAACTACAACCGGAAACTACGAGCGCATGCAGGTCCAACTAAATCAAAATAAAACGGAATAGAACAACTTAGAGATAATTCATGCTCCCACAGATAGGACGGAGCAAGACCATGAACTAAACTTGCAATAGCATCAGCTGTGAAGTTAGCTTCCCGAATATTAAGATTGTTATTACAAGGGATATTAGCTGGAATCTCTACATTAATCATCTGTGCTAGCTTCTAGTATAGCCTATCGTTTTCCTTGATGGTAATTAATTGATATGGTATGAAAGTAAGTTGATCTCTGAGTTGGTGTGCACGTCATATTCCTACTCAAAATAAACTTTTGTTAATATTTTTATGAGACCCATTAACGCAATAAGTGTGTTATCATTAGGTAAGTCACAGCAATTCATAGATTTACTAAATATTATGCACTGCCTTGTAGGGATGTTCAAAAGGTCATATACAATTAAATTACTTCCTTAACTCCTACGTTTGGTGTACTTTCCTAGCAGCAAAAGGGCAAACAAAAAAAAATCCGCGCCCTTTTTCATTACAAGAAATTATGTGAAACACAGATCTACGATGATAAATTTTGAGAATTTCAAAGGAAATTATGATATAATAATCAATATTGTTTAGAGGTTCAATCCGATTATTGGTTAGAGAATTTCTGGCCGCTTTTAGTTCTATTTCTTAATAAAGTTTGCCCTCGTATAATCGTAGTTCGATGAATGAATCGATAATAAACCAATTCGATAAGAACTCAACAAGTTAACCACATCATCATGATAAAACAATGCCTTGAAGATGTCCTAATACCAGGAAATCAAACAAACTGATTAATACGCCTGCCTACAATATTTTAGGTATTTTTTGATACATTGAATTGGTTCAAAACAAATCCATTTGACTTTAAAAAAAAGAAAAAAAGAAATAGTTGCAAAAAGATCTCCTACATTTAATCCTGCAACACCTAGAAAGATTAACAGGTAGGACTTTCCCAGTAATTTTGCATTCAGAGATCACACCTGCATCTTTCTGTCAATTATCTTATAAAGGAAGAAGATAATACTGCCTTATTGAGATCCAAATTTCCAGAAAAATCTTAAGCATGTTTTCCAAAACTTGGGTTATAATACTTCAACAGATTAGCATGATCACAGCACATTCTGAGGTGCAATGTTCCTGATTAAGATTACAAAAGGAGCCCAAAATAAGTAAAAATTATAAATATACATTTCCAAGATTAAAAAAAGGGGAAAGTGTATGGAAATAGGAGAGAAATAAAAGGATCCTATTCTGGCTAGTCTCAGCCTTTCCAGATGACCAAACTGACAAAAATTACTAATAATTCTCTCTCACTTCTTCTCTCTCATCTTTTTTTCTGAGATATAAATATGAAAACTGACTCATTCACAAGAGAGAACAGAGAGGCCCCTCTCACTCTCACCCACTTGGAATTGAATTCTTCTCTCTCTGTCTCTCTCTCTCTCTCTCTCTTTCCCTTTCTCTTTCTATTCAAAAACAAACGCTTCCTCTGAAATCTCTGACCCGATAGTTTAGTCACAAAATCTGCATGTGTACGTTGTTGCTTACCGCGTCCCATACATCTCTCTCTTTTTAATGCTAATATATACAAAACACCATCCATCCACAAAGAGAGAAAAAAGAGGCAGAAAAAGGCAGTTTTAAAAGACAGAGGCAGAAACTAAGCATCCTAGGCCACATCTCCTTACCCTTTTCCAAGTTTCCTGTTACTTTATTTATTCATTCCCCAATTTTCTACACTCCCTCATTAATTAAAACAATTTTTTTATGTTTTCGGTTCCTTTCCTTCCTTCACATATTATATATATGCTCCCCACTTCTTGTCCACCACCTTTGTGAACATATTCCTCAATCAAGAGAACTAGTTTTGGCTTTGGTTTTGGTTTTGGTTTTTTTGGGTCCAAGAACTGGTTGAGAAGAAAGCCTGAGAGATCTGAAGAGAAGGGTTTGTTTCAAGTTTTGATCTTTTGGGTTGGTTGATTTAGATGGCCATTGAAGCTCAGATGTGTTCAGAAAATCTTGGGTTTCCATTGTGTGGCTCACAGGATTGGATGGTAGACAATGGTTGTGGTGGCGGTGGGTTCAGTCACTTCTGTTTCAATGTTCAACAGAAACACCAACTTCAACAACAACAACAACAGCAACAACAGCAACAACAGCAACAACAACTACAAAACCAGCAGCAGATAAATCAAAATCTCTGCTTTGATACCAGTTTTCTGGTTCCCACTTTGGAAAACAACAATACTTGTAGCAGCATTATGGCCTCCTGTTCTCAAACTATGGAAGCTCAGGCTGCCAAGCAGAGACAAGAGATTGATCAGTACATCAGATTACAGGTTAGAAACCAGATTTTTAAAGTACAATTTGTGATTATATGACTTGGGTTTCATCCAATTTACTTGAAATTGCTTTTGCTTTCATGGTTTTGGATTTGTTCTCAATTCCCATGTTTTTGTTTTTGTTTTTGAAAAACAGAACGAGAGATTGAGATTGGTACTTCAAGAACAGAGAAAACAGCAGCTTGCAATGCTGTTGAAGAAAATAGAGTCTACAACCCAAGTACTATTAAAGCAAAAGGATGATGAAATAACACAAGCAAACAGGAGAAGAATGGAGCTTGAAGATTTCTTGAGAAAATTGGAGGCTGAAAACCAAGCATGGCAGAGAGTGGCACAAGAAAACGAAGCCATGGTTGTGTCCTTAAACAACACTCTAGAACAGTATAGAGAGAGAGTCTCGTGCTGTCTCATTAATGGGGCAGACGATGCAGAGTCTTGCTGTGATAACAGAGAAGAAGAAGAAGCAGAGAGTGATGGTGTTGATTATGAACAGATAAGGATGAAGATGAAGGTTTGCAAAAGCTGTAATTCTCGGAGTTCGTGTGTCCTGTTCCTTCCTTGCAGACACCTTTGTTCATGCAAAGCTTGTGAGGCGGTTCTTGATTGTTGCCCTGTTTGCAGAACACCAAAGAAGGCCAGCATAGAGGCTTTGATTTTCTAGGCTGATTTTCCGGGAAAAAGTGGAGAGAAAAAAAAGGGAAAGAAAGTGACTGAGAATTCTTGGTTTTAGCAGGATGATGTTAATGATGATCATTGATGATGGAGTGAACAGAACCATTTTGGATACAGATGGTTTTTTTATTATTTTATTTTATTTTATTTACTTTTTTCCTTTTTAGGGTCTCTGAATTTAGATTTTAGTTTGTACTTTAGACGACCAACAACCCAATTGAACAGAAAAATACGGCACAGAGCATCTTTTTCCTTTCCTGGAGGGTGCTGCTTTTTCCTTTTTCAATATTTTTGCTTCTCTTTTTCTGTCAATGGTGGATTGATTTGATTATTCATATCAGATTTGTACACCAACTATTTTGCATTTGGCAGGTCATCAATTTGCATTGACAGATTTCATTGAAAGAAATGTCAGATAAAAAAAACATTTTCATGCACAAAATAATAATTTTTATTTAATTTCTTGCAAAGTCAATGAAAGTTTTTTAAAGCTAAAAATTAGCAGCTAAACTTTGTAAACCAGGGACTTGGATCTTTTGCTTGTTTTGAGACTCACTTGATGGTGATATAAAATTCACATTGAAACTATCTAATAAGGAAAAAAAGAACATCTTTTTTTAAAAATTTTTATAGTGAGCAAACAAAAAGTCAAGTCGGCATCTTAAACATGTGGGGATGGAGTTTTTGGAATTTCTTTAGGTCCACATTATCATATAGCCGTCGTTCGAATATGCATCATAATCGCCAAGCATAATATGGTCCATCTTCTACACGTTTTACCTTTCATACTTCTCCTAACAGCCTCTTGTTCAAGCTAAGAAATTTCTCTTCTATTCCAAGATTTTCAATATTGTTAGGTACTTAAGTCGGTTGAGCGCAAGGACGGACTCGAGATTTCAGGATAGAATGGGCTAAATTTATCTAACGTGCAAACCTACTGAAAAAATTAAAAAACTCAACGATATAAGTGAATCATTTAGAACCAAAAAAAAAAACACCTAACTAAGAGTGAAACATTCACTTCAACTTAACAAAAAAACTTCATTAGCTATGAGTGTTAAAGAAGTTTTTTTTTTCTTTTTGGATAAGCCCAATGCATGTTCAACCTAGGAATTGAATTGGGGTTTGAGCTTTGGCATCCATCCATAATACCAAAAGAAGAATATATATATAATTTGACCTGAGTGCGTTGTTTGGTAGAAGAAAGAGAATAGGTTAGAAAAGGGTATAATTGAGTTTTGATTATAAAAAAATATTTTAACTTGGTGGTAGGTATGCTACATGTATTTTGCTTCCATGGTCCGTCCCTGGTTGAGAGGGGTTTTAGAAAATTTATTTTCGAGAGTCATTTCAATCTTTCAGCTCAAGTTATTTGGAAAGTTTTACTCATGTCTGCTATATTATTAGAAAAAAATCTCTTTACAGTCTATATCTTTTGTATTCTTATTAATCTAATTAAAAGTTATTAAAAAAATAAATAGGCTATAATAAAAGATTAGTCAAAAGTGTATTGTCATATAGTGGATTTGTTGTGTTTTTATTAGGGTCGAACACATTGTATCGATTCATGATGATAAAGTGCATATATTCACAACTAGTTAATTTTTGGTATAAACACAATAATGAAAGCTAAAAAGATGAGATCATTCGAATTAATTTCCACTAAGATTTGGATATGCTCAAAATACTTTGTATCATGCCATGTTAAATGTGCCATAAAATGGAAAGAAGAAAAATTGGTAGTTTCGAAAATTAATTAAATAAAATAGTTGGAAGTAATTGAAGGTTTGCGTTTTGGGCAAAACAAAAAAGAAAGTAAAAAAGAAAAGGGGTAAGCGTTGACGGGAGATTCTGGTGCTGTGGTCCTCCTAGTTATCCGCTGTTTACAGTAGTAGCCGTACAGCGTTTTTCTTTCTTCTTTTTTTTTTTTGAACTTTTTTTTATTATTTAAAATTTATCTGATGTGGGGCTCTGATTCAACTTGTTGTGGGTGCAATCTCATTTCTGTGATATTTCTCTCTTCTTTCTGTGTGGGGCCCTTTTCACGATTTTGTGAGGACAATTTAATAATAGTAGGCAGAGATTTCGATTCGCGGGTTTGCTGTTTTAGGAGAAATTGAAATAGGAATTCTCTTTCTCTTTTGTGTACGCCAAGCATAATGGTAATATCTCAATTTGATGTTACAAATTCATTTCAATCATGACACATATCGAGTTTTTTATTATATAAAATTTAGAATTATATTTATAATTCAGTTAAAAAACAATAATACCGAGGACCGATACAAACTAACAACAAATGACCATTGCAATAACGATCATGTGGTTCCACTAACGATCATGCATAATCGAAGAAATTCTGGCACATGCATCTCAACAAAAATTACAAATTCAGAATAATAAAAAAAAGATAAAATTAAAAAAAAATCAAACCATAACAATACAAAATCTCTTAATTTTATTAAAAGAGGTTTCTAGTTCAAATATAAACGAGAAAGTTTTATATCTATAAAAAAAACTCAAGAACTTTACTTTGTGAATTATTGGCGTATGCATGCTTTATAATCTAGATCATGTATCGAAGATAAGATGTCTTTCCAATGAACCCAACGTACGAATGCATGCACTTGTAATAATTACTCAAGAGCATGTTGCCTCTGACAGTAACGTGACAGATACCTATAAAATTAGCAAGACTCTAGGCTGCTGGAAAAATATCAAGAAGTGATATGTCAACAGTTGAGAAAATGCAGCTAACTTACAAATTAAGCATAGAGTTAGTAGCTAATGTAATTTTTTCTCCCTAATACATTATTTTTCAGATGTTAATAGGATTCATTATAGTCAACATGATGCACAAAGACGATACTAGATTTTAACATAATTTTTTATAACAAGAATAAGAATACTATGAGGTCAAACGATATCGATATTGTCAATTTACTTCATAATTTAAAATAAATAAAAATACGCAAGTGGAAGTTTAAATTACAAGGAAGAAAAGTTTCTCAATCACAGGAATTCAAATCAGAGATCACTAATCTACAAATTAAGACTTTTTTCGTTTGATTAGATCCGTTGGTTACCTCGTAAACCTTTTTTTTGGGTTCAACATATGGCTCAATTTACGCCATGTTGTTTGCAAAAAGAGGCCCCAAGTGTCTTTGAGTGCCTATCTGATTTTCTACCTTTACAAATTCCACCTTTTTTTTCTTTTTAGCTGCTAAAAGTCATATTAGATTGAAGACAAAAAGAAAAAAACCAGTGCAAATTCCACATTAGACGCATTGGCTGAACTAGGTAGAGGGCTGCTATGGGCTCTAGCCTAGGTAACTTTTTTTAAAATTAAAATAAATTATATGTATTTTAATATTATTCATCCTATAAAAGCTTAGCATAGCCCACTCAAATGTAGCCTTGTAATTCGTTGTTCACTCAATTTTGTAGGCCTATAATTATCTTATATTCAATTTTGTAGGCTTATAATTATCTTAATAAACACTCATGATTTTAACTCTTTATCTTTTATTTTTTTATCCCAATGTATACTTTGATTTCTAAAAAAACCTATAGAAACAATAAGTACCCAAAAAATATTGGTTATTAAAGTTTAAACTAATAGCTATAGCTAGCTTACCTATTGAAAAATTTCTAATTCCGGCCCAAACAATGTCTTCACTCTGTCGACATTGCAGATAACTGGATATCATTGCTTGGATGGGCAGCAGTCGAGACTATTTTGGATGCGGAATTTACATTTCCATAAATGATTACTGCTATGAACTGGTGCAACAAAATAGAACCATTTGTGTAGATAAAGGTTAACCATTTAACATAAAGCAAATCAAGTAATGCAAATCGTTAAGCCAATCTGATTTCCACCATAAAAGAATTACAACTGTAGAAAGGTTGCCCCTCTATATTAAAACTGGAAAAAGCTTTTAAAAGAAAATATGATGGTACTCTCACTGAGAAATGGTGCTGCGCAGATGAACTTTTGCTCTAAACAAATCGAATAATCCTTCTAAGATCTTTATCTAACACTCATGGAGAAGCCTGCGAAATGTGAATCTTAATTCGGTCAAAAATACTAATACAGGCTATACCCGAAGAACTGGCTGATGATTATGGCAAACCCGAGAGCAATTGCAACCAGGGAAGATGCCCATGTTAGCTTCTCTGTTATTCTGGGAACTCTATCCTTTAGTGCCTGACTACATGAGCCTAGAAAGACTGTATAGCTTCCCATTGCAACCACGGTCCCAACTAAAAACATAACCAGAAATGCAGCACCAGCAATGCGAGATGGCAAGGCAAGCGCGGGTAAGACCATCATCAATGCATCTGGCTGCAGCCCATGGACAATTCCAGTGGCAAAAGTAGCAAAGCCAATCTTCTTCTTCCCAACTGTAGGGGTTTCTAGAGATTCATATACACTAACATCACACTCGCCATTCTCTAAGGCAACGCAAGGACTTGGGACTTCTGAAGCTTCCTTAATGCCCATAGCACCAATAACTAGAAGAGTAATGCCCACAACTCTTGTGCCCCAGGTTCGGATGATTTCAATGTGAAGCCGATCCTTTAGCAGTAGAAATATTAAGCCAAAGATAACCTGGCCAGCGTCATGACCGCATCCCCATAGGGCTCCAACTAAAGCACTTTCAATGCGGGTGCGTCCTATTGAGAGTGGAGCCAAAGCAGCTAGGTGGTCAGGCCCTGATAATGTGTGTAAACAACCAGCAAAGAAACCAGTCCATGCACTACTAAGTAATTCAGTCTGGATCAGTCTTCTCCCAATAGCAGCAGCCGGGCTACCTGTCTTTGTTGCAGTTTGAAAGGATGCAAAAGCTGCTGGTGCAAAAGCTGGTTGTATTAAGATCAAAACAAGAGCAGAAAGCACAACAAATGCCCCAGTGGTGATGGCCTGGACATGTTAGGAATATAAACGTAAGTTATCTGGTCAAAATAAATGGATTAATGGTTGCATGTGAAAAGTGAAAGTAACTGTAGGTGGGAATTTGCAGCCCCACCTCCACGCCAAAAAGAAAGAAACAATATATTCTCAAAGAATATTTTGATATAACTTATAAATTTCATGTTGATAGTAGTTGTAAATCAAATACGAAACTGCCATGGGGTAAGATATAATTGCACCGATGCACACACTTGGACAATAATGAAAACTTGTCTAGACAGTATCATCTACGTTCCTACTCCAATCCATGATTTCTATCATAGTGACTCCCTGTTAAGATCCACAGTCCTCTTCTAAAGATTAGATTTAAAACTTACCCTGAGGGTGCAACCAAGTAGACAAGAAGTTAATAAGAGAGAATCCACTTGACTTGCTGGTAGTTTTGGTATTAACTGTTATGAGATAGCTTGTGTTTAAAGTTCCATCCAGTTTCAATATCTTGCTTACCAATATAATAAGTCGTCAAATTTTGAATATAATGTCTGAAATTTCCTTGTATAAAATCTGAAAATTGTTGAAAATATGAAACGTGAACACAGCCGTATAGCAATCATTTGGAAACTTTGAAAATCTCAGTGCACCCTTGCAGTCTTACAGGGGATAGGTTACTCCAGAATACTGACTGTTACACCTTCGAAAAAACTGTTGAACTTGGCTCATATTACCTTAATGAAAGCATTTGAGACCAACAAAAACACCCAGACCTATACTAAAATCCAACATTGCTAATCTAATGAAGCTACCTACATCCAATCGACTGGTCGGTACATATGCGAAATTCCCTAATTTTGTTCCTTTCTTCCGGCCCCCCATGTCAAAGCTTTGCTGCTAGTGGTTAGTGAGACGAGCTTCAGCCCTAGGACTCCAGTACCATGCCAACTAAGCTATGCTAAGTTTTTAAAAAGCACAGAGAGTTGAGAGGCTTTGTGTTGGAATTGAAAATTTTTACTGACTTATTTCTCCAGGCAGATAAGAGGACTTAGCTACAAAATACTAAACACGTATACCATTCAGTTCTCCAACCGCCTGGAATCCAAAAGATTACTATGGATTATGGATAGGACCAAACTTGACTGTAAGAAATGCATTCTCTTCGAGGACCCCAAAGTCAAATTGGTTGATAATCAAATTTTTGGCAGTTCGAACCACCAAAGACAATCCTTTCAGCCATAAAAAATTGTAAGAGAGTTTACTACAACAAATGAGGCCGCTACTATTGCCTATATGGACGTGAGCTGATAAAGAATGATGGGACATTACCATCTCATATAGGCATATTCTGAAATACAAAGATGATGGCAGATTTAGAGGGCAAAAATAACTACATTGAATTAAAAGATAACTCTTTAGAAAATAACTAAACATTCGATCGCCCATGAAACCAATTGTTTGCAATTTCAAAACATGATTGCAGCAAAAACAACAAAAAAGCCCCCACAAATTTTTTTAAAAATCAAATCAAATATTTTTTATTTATTTATCAATTTCTTTCAATAGAACGAGAGATCATAATACCTTGCGCTGCTTAGAAGCCCCAGTTGCGATCTGATTGAGAAGCTGGTATTTTGGCTCCGACCCATTTGGAGACTCGGCCCGGTTCGACGAGAGATACGGCAAAATGTTCGACGGCGCTGATGGAGGAGGAGAAGAAGAAGACAGTGGAGATGGGTTTTGACGTTTGCAGGAAACCAAGCTGACCCGTCTGAGATTGGGCAGTTGGGAAGCGGGGAGGTTGAGTTTTCCCGAGTCAATGCGACCGAGTCGATGGAGAAAAGGAGAGGGTTTTAGATGAAGTTTCAAAGGGGTTGGGGATGAAGAGGACAGAAGCCTTTCCATGGCTTCTCTCTCCTCTCTCTCTCTCTCTCTCTCTCTACCTCTTTGTTCTCTGTGTGTCTGTGTAAGGGTTTATATTTGGGAGGTAAAGAGAATTTGGAGAGAGAGGGAGAGGGAATGTGGTGAAGAAGTATAACTGAAGAAGATAAGCTCTGGCTCAAAACTCAGAGAAGGTTTAAATTTTAACCGAAAATTGAAAATTGAATATAGAATATTCTAAAATATAATTTTATAATTTATTTTGACGCATCTTAACCCGCCTAAATTGTCAAGCTCTTCAATTTTCTTCTCGAAAATCCCCTTTCTCTACTTCTAAAATAGCTATTTTTTATTAAATTTATTAATTTCTGTTTTTATCAACATTTACCATCTCATTTTATTGAGCTAACTATGGATCAATATGTTAAACCTTTAAATTGAAAAAAGAAAAAATAAAAGAAAAAAGATAAAGTTGCAAGTTTGAAAAAATATTTTAGAGATAGGGGCGGGTGGGGAAGAAGATTGTTCAAATAGAAATTATCTTTTGTTAGAGAAATATTATGAGAGTACGTAATTATCATTTAGATTGTAACCGGATGTAAATTATCTTAAGAAATTATATTTAAAATATGACCTTTTATACATGTTATTGTATATATAAGGAGATTGTAACTCGAGTAATTAAGAGTATGCATATTACATATGAAGTCTCGTGTTTGATAGCCGCTCTAAACTAAACTCTATGAAATAAAGTGGTCTATATATATATATATATATAATGGGTAGGTAACTAGTTGTTATAGTTCTAAACTACATGAACTAAAATTCTAAAACAAATTGTATGGCCTCATTTTGTCCACAACGTCCCCTTTGAACACATAGCCTTCACGTTACTATTTTTCTTCCCTTCCCTTTCCACTTTCCACTTCCTAGTCTTGAAGGGACGCATCAATCCTTATTATTATTCATTAGGATTGTTAAGTGTAGTGGTCAACAACTCACCAATTCCGTCCATTGCTCAAATTGAGTAGAGCCTGCCCTACCATTCCCACCTTCAGCTTTACAAGACAACCGACTTGTCAAATTAATATACATGGGGTCGGACTTGGAGCACACTAAAAACGATTCTTCCTCCTCAACTTTGAACATTTACCACCACATAAATAATAATGTCATACCAAATGAAATTATCAAATAATAATGTCAACTCATAAGAGAAACACGCAAAATACACGAGACTGTTATTATGATTGGTTCATTGATTTTGAAAGTGCCGAGCATAAACAAAAGTTGATTGCTTACTTCTTCTTTTTTTTCGTTATTATTATTTTTGGACTAAAAAGTTTCATAAGAGACTTTTTTTAAAAGTTTTGTGTTGTCGCCCACTTAGCACACCCTATAAGCCTTTTTTAACCGTCCTATAAAAGTTGTTCTCCATCAAGAAGATAATATATTTCACTAAGAATATGAATAAGTGAAGCCTTGTCACATGATTTGGAGAGCACCATTTAGTAGTGGATAAATTTGATGAGTCTATCCAAACTCCACAACACATGTATATACACCATAGATGCAAAGACATATTTATGGGGTGGTTAGGGGTCAATCTTGCTTGGAATAAAACTAGTTGGAAGGTAAATCCAAGTTGGTGGTTGATTTTGAAATTTGGACTTTTTTCTACAGTGAGCTTGGGAGTAGTATTAAATGCCTAAAAGGATAAGGTACCTCCTCCTCCCTTCCTTCCTATGATAGAAGAATCCTGGTTACACATGCTTACACACGCATTCCCCAAGCTTGCTTGTGCTGTGCACACGCACTTAACGAAGAAATTTTGGCCACTTAAATTGTTAAGGTGGCTTGCTATTCACCTTGGGTTTATATTTGCTTCATAAAGCCAGACACCAAGTCAAATCTCCTGCTCAAGAAAAAAGGAGTAAGCCAAATCTGGAATATATTAAGAATATCCATCTGTTTTTTTTTGGTTTTCTTTTTCTGATTGAATCTCCATTTGTTTATCTGCTTTCACTTTTGATGACCCAACAAGTCTGATTATTTCTGAGATATGGGCCTTGAAGTCCAGTTTTGGCAAACTCAAGCTTCATGACTGACAGCTAGTGGGCTGTGTTTAGAGGGAAAGGTTAGACCAACAGAGAAGCAACACTCATTATATTGAGATATGGTCCAAACTTGATAGTTCTTTTCCAGTGGAACAACCTCATCAACTCCAATCTCAAATCAAGACCCATAGACGGTTGCATGGGTCCAAAGACCCACTTCCCTCATTCCATACGAATAATTTTTCGCCTTTGAAATTAGCTGTGGTGAAGGTGAATGAAAAATGAATTAGAATTAGGCTAGATTAAAAAATTGTTAAATTATAGTTATGACCGAGCTACCAAAGTTTTGCAATCAACACACATTGACATTTTAAACCATTTGATGAATAATACATAATCACTAACATAATTTCTTTGATTATTCAAAATACCCCTTAAAAATCAAGGTTCCATCCTATTCCCCATTGCTAGAATTGGGATTCTCATGTGCCTAGAAAATGGTCCAAAGTCATTGGTCACTTTCCTAATCTTATACTAACAAAAGGGTTATGTGTCATCCATCCATGATGCCATGTCATCATTATCTTATACCTAATGAGAGGTCCAAGAACTCCAAAGCAAGAAGAGCCCATCATATTATTTCTGTACCTAAAACCAAAACAAAAAACAAAGAAAGGACCCATCAATCTATCATACAAACCATAAAACCAATAGGTCAATACATCACAAACTCAACAGTCCACACGCTCAATCAATCTTACTGGTGAAGACTACATGTTATTGTACACCACACCACACCACACCATAACAGTTAGAACCAAAAATTTAAAGAGCCCTCTGCTTCTACAGTCGGCATCCTCAGCCAGACCTTTTGAGCTGCTGACAAGCTTTCATGGCCAAACCAGTTTCAATTGAAGTGTGGAACCCACATGGGAAATACAGAGTTGTCAGCACAAAACCCATGCCTGGAACTCGCTGGATCAATCTCTTAATTGAACAAGACTGCAGAGTTGAAGTAATATTCTTTTTTTACTTTCTCAGTTTCTTTAATCTGTTTGGACCATTAGCTATGTGAATTTGATGAGATAATGTTTGATTTTTGTGTTTAGATATGTACCCAGAAGAAAACAATTCTGTCTGTTGAGGATATCATTGCTCTGATTGGGGATAAGTGTGATGGAGTTATTGGACAGGCAAATTTTTTTTTTTTTTTTTTTTGTTGGGTGTCCTTAGAATTTGGATTTTTTGTATTTAAAGTGGTTAATTTGTGTTTGTGTGTTGGTTTTTCAGCTGACAGAAGATTGGGGAGAGACTTTGTTCTCAGCACTTAGCAGAGCAGGAGGCAAAGCTTTCAGTAACATGGCTGTTGGGTACAACAATGTTGATGTTAATGCTGCTACCAAGTATGGAGTTGCTGTTGGAAACACTCCTGTGAGTTTTGCTCTCTCTTTGTTTCCCCCCCCCCCCCCCTTTTTTTTTCTTTCTAGAAAAGTGAATGTTCCAAACTCCACTGCTTGTTTTCTTGTAGTTTTATAGGTACCAATAGTGCAAGTTTTCTCATGTACTTGTGTTTCTGACAGAAGTTTTGTTGATTTCACATATCTTCAGAAATGCTTGCACATATGGTCACTAACCAACATGTCAGGAACCTTATTTACAGAAGACTAGTACCTCTTATCTTCTATTTCTGTTTGGTACATGAAATAAAATTTAGGATTTTAGTTTTTTAGTTCTTTGGAAAAATTGGGGATATTGAAATGGTTTTATTGCTCCTATGGTTAGGGAGTACTTACAGAAACTACGGCGGAGCTGGCAGCTTCACTTTCTGTATCAGCTGCTAGAAGAATAGTTGAAGCAGATGAATTTATGAGGGCTGGCTTATATGATGGATGGCTTCCTAACCTGTATGACTACCGTGTTTATAAAAACTATCGATTCTTCGCTTGTCCATTCATTGTACATGAATTATAAAATTTAGTGGTCTCTTTTACTATGGCAGGTTTGTGGGAAACTTACTCAAAGGACAGACTGTTGGTGTGATTGGAGCTGGTCGTATAGGTTCTGCATATGCCAGAATGATGGTATTTTTCCTGGTCCAATATGTTATTCTTAGTCTAGTGATTGGCAAGCATAGACTTATCCTTGTTCTTTTCCTTTATCCCCTGCTGATTCTCACGATTTATCGCTAACAATCCTGATCAGTGACTGTTGATTTCTAATAGGTTGAAGGTTTCAAAATGAACCTAATTTACTATGATCTGTACCAGGCTACACGGCTAGAAAAGTTTGTTACAGGCATGTCGAGTCAGTTTATTGCATAAATCTTGCCTAACTCTTTTCTGATACCTGTATGTTTCATGTTCCAGCTTATGCTGAGTTCCTTAAAGCCAATGGTGAACAGCCTGTGACTTGGAAAAGAGCAGCAAGCATGGAGGAGGTGCTTCGAGAAGCAGATGTGGTATGGCTCTTGCTCCACTCACACCTTTTTTCCCATTTTTTATTACTCTCTTTCTTATGCCGTGGTTATTGATTCTCATTCTAGATAAGCCTTCACCCAATTCTGGATAAAACCACTTACCATCTAGTCAACAAAGAAAGACTTGCAATCATGAAGAAGGTGAAGCTCGAACGAATGTTTCTTATTTGTATAAAACTGTGAAATATTCACATTTGTATTTACTTGTTGAATAATGTCACATATATATTTACAGGAAGCAGTACTTGTAAACTGTAGCAGAGGGCCTGTGATTGATGAAGTGGCTCTTGTAGAGCATTTGAAACAAAATCCCATGTTTAGAGTTGGTCTGGATGTCTTTGAGGTAAATAATATTACCTTCCCTGCCCAATTCCAGTTTTCTCCTGGTCACCATCTCTAACATTTGAGTGGTTCATAAATGGGGTTGTATCAGGATGAGCCTTACATGAAACCCGGGCTTGCCGACTTGAAGAATGCTATTGTGGTACCTCACATTGCTTCTGCTTCCAAGGTAATTTAGGTCCATATTGTTTTCAAGCTGACAGTTTGGAGACCTACCTTTCTGATTTGAGAACATAGCAATTTGTTACCATATCAAACTAAAGAACTTAGAATTACTCAGATCAGAGAGTTAACCGTGTCCCTTGATGGTTTATGTAGTGGACTCGTGAAGGAATGGCAACACTGGCTGCTCTCAATGTCCTGGTATGTCACTTAACTCTTTGAAAATCGCAGCAACAAAAAGAGAAAAGATTCACATCATTCAAAAATGGCCTCGAATATCTTCATCTGTGGCACTAAAGTACTGACCCCCTTTACATTACTACATGGTTTAGGGAAAAATTAAAGGATATCCAATTTGGTCAGATCCAAACCAGGTAGAACCATTCCTCAACAAGAATGCTCCACCACCGGCCGCCAGTCCTAGCATTGTTAATGCCAAAGCCTTAGGTAACAGTGTCTTTAAAACCATGTCAAGGTCATACAGGAAAATTCTCTTCTGCTGAAACTTCTGTTCCACTGCAGGTTTACCAGTTTCGAGGCTGTGAGCATCGGTGTAAAGGGTTATATTCAGGGCTTTCCTGGTGCAAATGGAGTAATTTTACTGATGGGAAATCCAGGCTCTAGCTACTGAGAGTGCAGTTGTTAAAATTATTAACAATGTATATTTTGTAAGGATCAATGTGGACAAACATGTATATCCACTATGTTGTCTTATAAAATACTGGCTTCAGAATCCTGTCATATATGAGAAGGTAAGGTATATATAATTGTTTTCATCTATAATTCTATGTGCTCAAATTGCGTTGGAAACTTGGAATTTGCTGGTTATATTTGAGGGTTTTTAAGACTCTAGCTACTTTGTTAGTAGCCATTGTTTTTTTGTTTTTTGTTTTGGTTTTGTGGAGAACCTTTCCTATCGAGAGAGGTGATAATATACTAAACTTACAGGCACTACACGGATGCTCAGACTCGAACCCAGGACCTTGGCCAAAGGAGCAATTACTCCAAACCATTACACTAGTCTATGAGTCAAGTTAGTAGCCATTGTTTGAAAGACTTGTGTTCACTTACTCCTCACTTGAGCGACAATGACATTTTACAAATTTGCTTAAATTCTATCATTTAACAAATCCCTTCAAAGAAATTTGGATTCTTTCAACAAATTGCTACATATAGTATTTTTGGATATCAAGAGACATAAAACTGCAATTTCTCGATTCATATAATAGTCATACATACAACAAAAGGAAGTTATGACAATGAGGACAAGAAAGGTAATTACCATGATAAATGTAAAGAAAGATTTCGACCAAACAAAGAAAAAGAAGGATGAAACTTGACGGCCAAGCAAATTCCAATCCAACTGTTACTAATTTTTCCATTTTAAAATCTAAGAACATCTCTAATCAATGTGTCAAAAGTGCCACATAAATAATTAAGGAAGACTTTGGAAAAGCCCAAAGGAGAGAGAAAAATTTTAAAAGAATCCGAAATGGACAAAATTGCCCTTATTTATTTTTTGATTTCCTAAGGAATCTTTTACATTTGCATGTCTTTGGTTTGAAAGTTGAGAGGTTTTTCTGTCTTTTTTGAAAAAGCTTTGGCTTTTTCCAAAAGTGAAAGTTTTTTTATGGGTAAAACCTAAATTTACTAATAATTAATAACTAAAAATAATATCTCACATCACTCAAACCGAATTGTCAAAGCTGATGTGGAATGAAGGTTGAACCTCCGGCCATTACTTTTGACATCCCAAAAGCAAAACGACAAATAAATATTTTATTATTTTTTTGAAGACAGTTGGCTGTTATTTTCATTTTTTATTTTTCTTTTTTATCTTGAATGATTTGACGATTGCAATTTTTTTCCTTCTTTCTCTTTCCAACTTATTTCCTATACCGTTGAACAAATTTCTTTCAACATACAACCCTTTCCCTCCTATCGAACATTTAATTTTTGTTTACACCTCTTTCATTTCATCATGTGCCCACCCCTAGTACATTTTATCATGTTAGTCTCCTTGGTTGAACTATCAATTATACTTTTTTTAAATTGAAAAAAGCTGAATAATATGTATACAATTTTTTTGTTTTTTGTTTTTTGTGTGGATAGAATAATACGTATACAATTGAGGCTATTTTAGTAATTATAGTATAAAACAAAAAAATAATACGTATACAATTGGTCTTGTATTAGACCCGACTGTTTCCTAATGGCAAAAGAAAAAAGAAATAGGATTTATTAACCATGAAAATTCTGGAACATTCTAAAACTCTTTTATCTTCTATCCTTCCGAAACACGACGTCGCGTCTCCGCATAAATTAGGGAATTCCAAATCCTTTTTGGATTTAACCAAAATAAAAAGAAAATAAAAAATAGTCTCCTTTTACCACAGGGAGATTTCAAAGCTAGGGTTAGGTTTACCTTCAGTGCCTATATAAAGCTCCCCAATTTTCACCCTCTGAAGTACCAATTCACCCAAGCACACTCTCTCTCTCACTGCGAAAGCCAAAGAAAAGCTCTCGCACTTTCAATTCTCTGAAACCGTAAGGCGCGATGGCCACTGAGAAGAAGATGATAACCCTGAAGAGCGCGGACGGCGAGATTTTCGAGGTGGAAGAGGCGGTGGCTCTGGAATCGCAGACCATCAAGCATATGGCGGAGGACGACTGCGTTGACAATGCAATTCCTTTGCCCAACGTCGAAAGCCATGTCCTCGCCAAAGTCATAGAGTATTGCCGGAAGCACGTTGAGCTTGCGGCCAATGACGAGAACAAGGACACCGTCAAGGAGTTCAACGATGACTTCGTCAACGAAATTAAGGCCGACCAGAGTGTTCTATTTGATACAATCTTGGTATAGTCCCTCAAAACCAAATCTTTTTCAGTGTTTATGCTTCGTTTTTGTTGCATCTTCTTGAATGTTGTGTTGAATTTTAGTTTTAATTGTGAAAAACTTGAGCAAAAAAGTGGTTTTTGTTTGTGTTTCTTTTGGTGATACTTGGAAAAAAAATTGGATTTTTAATGCCTCTTCTTGACTGTTTGTTGTGGATGATGCTATATTATTTATCTTTAGGATTCAAGAACTTAAGTTTTAGAGTCTCATAGCTTTGTTAATTTCTATCTTTAGGACTCAAGAACTGCAGTTATTATAGTTTGCTGATTGTGATTTTGTGAAATCGTTGAATTTTGTAACTGGAGACCTGTCATTGGTTGTGATTGTAAATGCATCACTGGCTAGGTTTTATCAGCACCAGGTTTTATTATCATCATCTTTTGACTAACAACTTTTTCCCGCCAATTTCAGGCTGCAAACTATCTGAACATCAAGAGCCTGCTGGATTTGACCTGCCAGACTGTGGCTGACATGATCAAGGGAAAGGCACCTGAGGAGATTCGCAAGACCTTTAACATCCACAATGATTTCACTCCGGAGGAAGAAGCGGAAATTCGCAAGGAGAACGAATGGGCATTCGAATGAAGTCAATGGAGTTCCTTGTCCAGAATGTCGATAGTATGCTAGGAATGTTGATATAGTTAGAGGGCCGTTCATATTTTGCTTCTAGAGGAAGTGTCTACTCATCAATTTGCTGAAATCTTACCAAGATTTCTGTAAACCTGTTTTGTTATCTTAATATTAAACGGTTTTATTAGCTAAATTGGTTGCCGCTCTGTTTTTATTTTTATAAATTGGTGCCTGATGTTTTTATTTATGTTTTATAAATTGTGGTAGGAGTTCTTAAATCTATTTTTAAGATTCAAAAACTTTTGGAGTATGCAACTTGAAAACTGTTTTCAAATCTTAAAAATGTGAGAACTGTGGGTTGTTAGAGAAAAACATGGGGGTGTTTTTTAGTTGTTTTTGAGTTTGAGTTTTTAAAATCTAACACTCCCAGCTTTTGCTCATATTCCTACCCTATCTATGAAAAGTGGATGGGTCTGACGCTATTTGCTACAACCCCTTTGATCTCTGGTTTTTTATGGGTCTACTTCCATTCTGTCATGCCCCGAACCTGGCGTATAGTGGCATCATAGAAACTTTGATCTCTCTGTTATATTTGAGAGACCTAACGTTCAATGTTACATAAAAGATTGAAAACCAAAGAACTGATAAAAATATTAGACAAATCAAAATCCAGTGAAGGCAAATAATTCTGTTCAAAAATAGGGTACCAAATCCAACGAGGGAATCAAATTGTTTAGGATTCGGAAGTGAAAGAAATTCTTTTATCTACTAATGACAAATTGGCGTATTACCAAATCACGCGCATGTTGCCACAGTTGTAGATATAAACATCGATAATCAAATCAGATGGGTCTATTTCTCAATCTTTTTTACTATTCAATTGAAAATGTTTGATTCATCTATTATTATAGACAATACTAACAAAAATAGAGTAACATAAGTAAGAAATCAATTCATCATTTGTGACATATACCTATCCAAGCAAATAGAAAAAATAAAATAAAATCTAACAGCCTGCATCATGCAACATGCTTCGATATAGTTCAGAGGAAGCATTGGCAGCACAAAGCTTTGCAGTGAGATTGGTTTTGGCTTCCTCGAGCATCCGACATTTGTCTTCAAGCTCATAAACACGGTTATGATAGGAACTAGCCAAAATAGTTTCATCCCGAAGCTTTCTAGCAAGCTCATCGTTTTTTTCCATAAACCTGAGGGAGTTTTCTTCACAGTCACGAAAACAAGCTCTGTAATAATCAGAGCACTGTGTTGCAGCACAAAGCTTTGCAGAAAGATTGTTCCTCTCTTGCTCCAACTTGAGGACAATTTCTTCATTATGCATCGCAACTTGATAATAGTATTGGTACCAAGAATTTGCTGCAGAAAGCTGTTGAGTTAGTTCAGTTTTCTCATCTTCCCATCTTTTTGTTAGATCTTCTGTGCCATTTTGCACAGTACCTTGGTTTTTTTCGAAAGCTGCAGTTAGAGCTTCAAGTTTTTCGGCAATTTCTCTCTTCTCTTGCTCCCATTTGTTCTTATCTTCTTCGTAAGCGTAAAGCCTTGCCAGCATGTCTTTCTCTAACTTGAAGTGCTTCTCTAGCTCACCAAACAAAGTTTCAGACTCCCGATTCGCTTCAAAACGCATTGCATTAAGCTTTTGATTATGCATTTCCCACACATGGAGAGAATCTTTATATAAAAGTCTCTCTGACTCCTCCAAAAATTCCTTTTCTCTCTTCAAAATACTATTTTCAGCCTTTAATCTCTCAACAACATCAATGTCCACAAGTTCCTCCTCAGTATAGATTCTTACATTTTCAGCTTTCAGTTCATTCTCAATCTCACTGCTCCCATTGCCACTGAGATTAGAAACTTCATCAGCTTTCCTCCGTTCTTTCCAGTTCAAAAAACTTCCCAATTCTGGCAAAATCAAACGTTCCCGTTCTTTTGCTGCTTCTCGGTGATCAACTTCAGATTTTTCTTCCAAATGGTCATGAGCTTCCACCAAATACTCTTCCCATAGGTTATTTTCATCTTTTACTGCCCCTTCTTCAACTTCTGACTTTTCCTTCAATTGGTCATCAGCTTCCACCAAATCCTCTTCCCATTTGTTATTTTCTTCTTTTGCTGATTCTTGGTGATTTTCTAAATTTTCTTTTGGTCCATCATTCTCCATCTTTGGAGTCTCTTTCTCTGATTGGTCACCCTTGTTAGCTTCCTGCAAAATAAATAAATAAATAAATGCCTAAGAAAAAGACTGATTCTCCATACAAAATGCAAGTAATATACATCTACTCTATGAATTCATCACTGTTGGATTAAGTTCACCTCATACTCTTACCCTTCTGTTATTTTCTTCTTTTGGTGCCCTCTGTTAAGAAAATAAATGCGTAAATAACAGAGAAAATTCAAGATGCATGTGTATATGTAAGAAGGTATTTGATAAAATGGATCAGGACTTACTCTGAATTCAAAAATAGTTTTGATAATCATCGGCTGCCACTGTTCTGGCTCAATGAATAGAGCAACAATGTAACCAATGTTAGTCAAAACAAAGAGACATCTCGCTATTGCCAAGCTGTATGGGATTCCATGGACACAATGGAGTTCCAAAATCATTGTCGCAGCTTGCTCAATCCAAAGCAGATATCGCCACGCTTCTGCGCATGGTCAAATTCAGCCAAGCATTAGTTGAAGTATCCCAAACAAAATTCTATATACATATATATACACACGTATACATACAATATACAGATGTTCATGTATGATTGTATACTAAGAAATCTCTTATCAGACAGTTTGACAACATAATATGCTCATCTTGCAAGTCATTGATGAGGTTAACTCTTGGGACAAAGAGTAAGATTCACAGTCAACCAACACAAATCCATCAAAAGAATCTTATGCATTTGTGTAACGTATACACCACATGCATATATAGTAACATAATTCACCTTATTAATGATTCGGGTTCCCTGTCTATTACATAAAATCTCAGACTGTTTGACAAGAGAACAATATATATATATATATACACACCTCGTGTATTTTTAGTTTTAGCACTCAAAGGTGGCCAAAAGTTGTAGTCCAACCGCAAGGTGAAGGAAATTAAGTGATGAACGTGACAAAGACAAAAAATTCCACCCCCGATATTTGCAACAGAGGATGTCGAGATAACAAGGAACAAGCTCAAAAACCGCTCCAGAAAGAAAACGTCCCTCTCTTGTGAAGTAATTAGGGCACCAAGAAAAGGCTCTGATCGCATGTTTGTTTCCTGAGAGATTATTAGAACATAAATAAGGCAAAACCAAATAAAATGTGTAATTGTATTATAACAGACAGTAAAAGTACAGCTAATTTCCAGTCTAAATATATATAATTGATCTGAAAATATTGGATTATTTTACTATATATATACAAAAACAAATATACAGTATAACTTATGCCCATGAATCTCATGGTATCCTCACAAGGCCTACCAGCTCAACATAAATTGCACATGTACAAAAACGCAAATACTGAGCGCAAATGTATGCTTCTGATCATGCTTATAGTTCTAGAATGTGAATCAGAATCGCATATTCCGATAAGAAACAACTTAGTCAATAATTCAAATTCATAATATAAAATACACATTATGTAAGTGTACACATGTGCATATAGTACATCGTATGTATGCGTCCAAATCTCAAACAAATACTATCAAATGTTACTTAATACTTATGCATGCATGTATATATATATAGTCTCCTTCTATTGAGGGACGCCCTTTAGGGTACCCTACAATTTTTTTTTTTTCAATAATCCAAACCATCTATTTTTTAGGTCTTCATTCATAAATCATCCTTACAAAAAATTAGACAAATCGGAAACTATTTCGACATCCAATTGTGTCTTACAAAATCAATGAACACGTTTCTCCAAGAAAGCACTAAAATTTCAATAACTCAAATGAGTGGTCAAATGATATCGGATTTAAGTAATTTTTTTGTAGAAATGATCTTTGAATGAGTATCTATAAAATAGACTGTTTGGATTAGTGAAATACAATCCGAAGTGGGGCCTACAAGGAGTGTCCCTCAAATAACTTATTTGAGGGATCCCTCAATGGAAGCTCTATATATATATAAGTCTCATCCTATTGAGGGATCCCTCAAATAATTTTATTTGAGGGACGCCCTTTAGGATACCCTACAAATTTTTTTCCAATGATCCAAACCATCTATTTTTTATGTCTTCATTCATAGATCATCCTTACAAAAAATTAGACAAATCGAAAACCGTTTCGATATCCAATTGTGTTCTACAAAATCAATGAACACGGTGCTTCAAGAAAGTACTAAAATTTCGATAACTCAATTGAATGCCAAATGATATCGGATTCAAGTGATTTTTTGTAAAGATGATCTTTGAATGATTATCTACAAAATAGACGGTTTGGATTAGTAAAATACAATCCGGAGTGAGCCCTACAAGGGGTGTCCCTTAAATAAGCTTATTTGAGAGATCCCTCAATGGAAGCTTTGTGTGTGTGATAAATATAATTGTAAAAATTTATGAATGAACATGAACTCACTCTAGGGTTAGGGCTAAAGATTCAATTCTTCCGAGATTTCTGCCTTTTCGAAGGCGTGAGCTCCAAAGTGCTAGCAATGCATATGGTGGATATCACAAAGGAAAGCACAGTAGCTATAGACCAAATGTTTGCAGACCTATAGGTTTGTATTAAGGATGCACTCCAAACTCGCTAAAACAATACCGATAATATTTCGGCTGCATACATAAAATTATAAGTTAACACACAACAACACCCAAAAAAAAAAAAAATTCGATAACTCTTACGAATAATATACGACATGTACAGGTGCACATGCAAACCCTAAATTCATCAAGTACTCACAATTAATGCATTGAGTCGATGACGGCGGGAGAGCTCTAAGCCAAAAAAACTCATCAGAATGAGCTTGTTGATGGATGGCCATTCAAATTTGGTAAGGATTATCACCATCAATATGGCAAGCCTCTCGACCTTGAGGAGGACAATATCTATTTTGGGTAGCATTTCTATGAGTTTGAAGACCTTTCTTGTCTCTGCCATTGTTTGCCTACCAAGAGAGGGTGAGAGGGAGAGGGAGAGAGCTAGCTTAGGGTTTAAGAGATGGAGTACTACTGTTTGTCTGGTAGACTAAGATTAGTTTTATCTTCGATAATTATTCAAATTGTTAGTTAGCTAACTTTATCCTATATAAATGCATATGACGATTATCCTTACGAAAACTCATTAATTTGGACTCACGCCAACACTTACAGCAAAAAAAAAATAAAAAAATTTTAACACCACACATAGTCTAGTGATTCTTCTCTTTTTAATATGCCAAATTTGAAAAAAGAACATATCATAAATGGTATACGAGCTCTAAAGCAGTCGGCTTGATTCCTCGAAAGGTAGCCACTGTCAAGCTATTGTCGATAGGACGAAGGGGCCAACAAGGACGTCAAGTGCGAAAGCGTAGGGCAAGTTCTACCAATAAGCTCGTATCATGTAAAAAATAAAATTTGCATTTGGAGAGCGTTGGAATCACTGATGCAATTAACAAAAAGTAACTCTGCAGAACGTGCCGCCTAGGCTAGGTCACTTTCGTAGTACAATTTTGAAGGAACAAAAATTTGCTATCTATCTATAGTTTTCGTCTCTTAATCGTACAACTAATTTATCTAACTCTTCTTGTGACAACCTATTGTGGAAAGTTATCTCTCTAACATTAATGTTCCCTCAAATTCCTCTTGCATTTTCTTCAACATATTCTGGTATTCTTCTTCATATGCTTCTCTTTCTCTTTCCAGTCTCTGCCTCAACAGATACTTCTCTCTCTTCAAACTTTCATTTTCAGCCCTCAATCTCTCAACTTCCCCCTTCTTCATCAAATTTTTTATCTCACTGACACTATCAATTTCATCAGCTTCCACCAATTCCTCTTCCCAACTATCATCAACTTCTTCCAGTGAATTCAATCTTCCCAAATGTCATCAACTTCTAGAAGATCATCTTCCCGTTTCGTGTTTTCTTCTTCAGTATCAGGCTTTTCTTTCAATTGGTCCTCGTCTTCTTGCATCGAATCCCCTTCCCATCTGTTATTTTCTCCTTTTGATGCTCCTGCTGCACTTTCAGCCTTTTCTTTCCGATGGCATCAGCTTCCACCAAACCCTCTTCCCATTTGGTATTTTCTTCCTTTGCTGATTCTTCTTCAATTTCAGTTTCCTGCAATTTTTTGTTTTATTCAAAGAAAGTCAAATTCAATTGTTTTACATTTCTAAGCATGCAGATCACATATGCATGTTGTATAACAAAACAAAAAAAAATTCAGGAATTACTCTAAATTTAGAAGTGTGAGTTGTAGAAACAGTGCTGATAATCCCCTGCATCTGTTGCCCCTGTTTTGGTTTGTTTTGGCCTGAGTGCTGTTGTTGAGGTTGTTTTTGGGCTGACTTTTGTTTGGTTTCAAGGGTGTCGAGGGTGTCGACAAAGTAAACACTGTTGGTGACAACAAAAACAACTCTTGCTATGAATATGATTCGATTGGTACAATGGAGTTACAAAAGAATTGCCATGGCTCGCTCAATCCGAAATAGATAGCCATCACCCTGCTTCTGCACATATATAGTCAAATTCAATCAAGAATTATTAGTTCAAGAACATCAAACCAAAATTATTTTTGGATACGTTTCGAAACGTAACATAGTAGATATCTGTCAAAAGAACATTAACTATGTGCGCATGCACATATAATATAGAGATGTGCGTGCTTGTGCTCGACAATGTATCGAATGTTATTTTTGAGAGAACATTACTATATGCACGTATCCATACGGTATAGAGATTGGGGTGCTTGTGCCAGACGATAATAATATGCTTAGGGAATGTTATGTTTGAGTACTCACAGTTTCATTAGGATTTAACCGCAAGGCAGAGCGAATTAGGTCCAAGATACAAGAATAACAGAAGAAATCAGCAAAAGGAGTTGGCAGATCTGTTGGCGTGACTTGTGGATATTGACTTACTTTCCTTACACACTAAGAATTCCTATTATAATTGTAATTGATTTACTTTAATTCCTGATTTCCTACTGTAAATAGATTTAGGAATTTATTATTTACTTACCCATTCAGGTTTTGTTGTATTATAAATATGACCTCCTACAAGGAGAAGAATACACAGAAAATTCCCACAAACAAATATTCTCTCATAGTTTTCATATTTTAGCATGGTATCAGAGCGGCGATCTTGGGATTGCTGACTCTAGTTTCTAAACCCTAGCCGCCACCATGGGGGAGGATGACTCTTCTAATCCTCATGGCGGTAGCACCACTGCTTCCTCCTCTCCTTCTCAACCAACCATAGCCGAGTTGAGTGCCCAGGTGGCTCAACTAATGCAGATGCAGACTCAGACCTCGAAATTGATCCTAAATCAGGATCCTACCAAGACGACCCCGACTTTGACTCAGACGACGACCCCGACCTCGAATCAGACGACGACCTTGAACCCGAATCAGACAACGATTCCGACGACAATTACCTATGAAGCTTCCGCTGCACAGATTGGCATAAAGTTGGATGGCACCAACTATGCCCTATGGTCCCAAGTTGTAGAGTTGTATATCTCTGGCAAAGACAAATTGGGATATATTAATGGCGATCTTCCGCAACCTCCTTCGACTGCTCCAACGTTTCCTCGCTGGCGCACCGAGAACTCTATTGTGAAGGGATGGCTTATCAATTCTCTGGAGCAGAGCTTGATTGGCAATTTCATTCGATTTTCAACGGCAAAAGCAGTGTGGGATGCAATTGCCACAACTTACTATGATGGCACTGACACTTCTCAGGTTTATGATCTGAAACGACGAGTCTCTCGTATGCGACAAGCTGGTGGCTCCATTGAAACCTATTACAATACTCTCCAAAGCTTATGGAGAGATTGATTTTCGTCGTCCAAATATGATGGAGTATGAAAGTGATATCAAGCGCTATAATGATATTCTGCAGGAAGATCGAGTTTACATATTTTTGGATGGCCTTGATGATCGTCTTGATAAGGCCCGAAGTGATGTTCTTCACATGACTCCATTCCCTACTGTTGACCAAGCTTATGCCTATGTTCGCCGTGAAGAAGTTCGACAAGCAGTGATGATGGGTTCATCCGATCGAGCCACTGGTGCTGGCTTAGCGGCCAAGAGTGCGCCTCGATCAGGTCCCCCTACTCGTGCCGGCCAGCCCCATAATTCCTCTACTGCAGCCCACCTTCAGATCCAGTCATATGCTACTGCTGCTGGTGCGCCACTTCCTAAAACTATCCCACCTTCCCGTCCCAAGGCTCCGACTGATGGAAGTGGTTGCACGCACTGTGGCAACCTCAAACATACCCGTGACACCTGTTTTAAGCTAAATGGTTATCCTGATTGGTGGGAGGACCTCCGCGCTCGCAAGCTCAAAGAAACTGCTAGTAATTCTGGCCGTGCTGCTCTTGTCTCTACCGAACCCCCATTAGCCTTGTTCCCGCAGGTAGATTCTCCTGATCGTCCTGCGCTTCCGGATGTCTCAGGTAACTGTGGTTATGCATTTCATACTTCTGATCTACGAGATACTACTGGTTGGATAATTGATTCTGGCGCCACTGATCATATGACCTTTGATCCGAATGATTTTTTGCACACCACTACACCCCGCCGCACAAGTATTGCCAATGCAAATGGAGTTACCTATCCTGTGACAGGGGCCGGCACTGTTGCCCTTTCACCTTCTCTGTCCCTTTCTAATACTCTACTCGTTCCATCTTTGTCCAATAAATTAATGTCTGTGAGTCAGGCAACTGGACAACTAAATTGTTGTGCACTAATTTATCCCAATTTTTGTTTACTACAGGATATTCTCACCAAGGAGATCATTGGGCGTGGTACTAAAAGAGGGGGGCTGTACTATGTGGATGACTTCAGTATGGGACGTGCCAATAGTGTGAAGCATCCGTCTGATGACAAGCACCGACAAATTTGGCTCTGGCATCGACGTTTGGGGCATCCATCTTTTGGTTATATGAGACACTTATTGCCTGAATTGTTTTCTGTATTTAAGGACTCAGATTTTAAATGTGACACTTGCATTTTAGCCAAGAGTCATAGAGCATCCTATCCTTTAAGTATGAATAAAAGTACTATTCCTTTTGCTTTAATTCATTCTGATGTTTGGGGACCCTCACCTATTTCTACTCATTCCGGTATTCGTTGGTTTGTCACATTCATAGATGATTGTACACGGATGACATGGCTTTATTTGATGAAAAATAAGAATGAAGTATTTTCCGTGTTCCAATCTTTTCACAAACAGATGGAAACACAGTTCAATGCTCGAATCCAGATTCTTCGCTCTGACAACGGTGGAGAATTTGTTAATCATGATTTTCAGACTTACTTCCAGACACATGGCATTATTCATGAGACAACTTGCCCCCAGACACCACAACAAAATGGTGTTGCCGAACGGAAGAATCGTCATCTCCTTGAAACAGCCCGTGCACTTCTCATTGGTGGCCATGTTCCTCGTCATCACTGGGATGATGCTGTTGTCACTGCTGTCCACCTTATCAACCGCATGCCATCTGGGGTCTTGAACTTCAAAACTCCATTACAAGTGCTCGCGCAACACGGGCCTCTGCCCTCTGTTTTGGTGCTTACCCCTCGCATTTTTGGCTGTGTGGCTTTCGTTCATCTCCACAAAAATCAACGAAGCAAACTTGATCCATGTGCGCTTCGTTGTGTTTTTTTGGGTTATGCCACTCATCAGAAAGGCTACCGATGTTATCACCCTCCTACCCGGCGAACCTATGTCACTTTGGATGTCACCTTTCTAGAATCAGATATGTTCTTCTATGACCCAGCATCCAATTCTACTCTTCAGGGGGAGATACCGAGTGAAGAGCTCAATTGGAGCAGCTTGGAACATGAGGATATTCATCTATGCACGAAGATTGCTCTCGGCCAAGAAACAATAACAATCGATCGTCCCGAGTCTGGCACGTGCGAATGCTCTCTGCCAAACAACGATCGATCGCCTGACCCTTGCGAAGATGTTTTTGATGCGAGTCATACTCTTACAGATAACTCAGAACAACAAGATGAAGACCCCCCCTCTCATTCAACAGTACCAACGAACCAATCTCCTGAGAATATCTTTGAGGTAAATACTCCTACTAGACTTGTGCATTTAGAGGATAAAACTATTGGATATCAATTACCTTTCAGGCAAAATCGTGGGAAGCCACCAAACCGTTATTCACCTGATATTGGCAAGACATCCAAGTATCCAATTGCAAATCATGTATCCACTGAGAAGCTGTCTGAACCACTCAAGGCTTTTGTGCATCAGTTGTCTGCTATCCATATTCCAACCAAGGTCTCTGAAGCATTGAAAGATCCTAAGTGGGTCCAAGCTATAAAAGAGGAGATGAAAGCTCTTGAGAAAAATCAGACTTGGACATTGGAGACTATACCACGAGGAAAAAAGACTATCGGATGTAGATGGGTGTTCACTATAAAACATAATGCAGATGGATCTATCGAGCGATACAAGGCAAGACTTGTGGCAAAAGGGTACACACAGACCTATGGTATAGACTATGAAGAAACTTTTGCACCAGTTGCAAAGTTAAACACCGTCAGAGTCTTATTGTCCCTTGCAGCTAATTTGGATTGGCCACTACACCAGTTTGATGTAAAGAATGCTTTCCTACATGGCGAACTCACGGAGGAGGTGTACATGGACATTCCTCCTGGATATAATACTACTCAGAGTGGAACAGTTTGCAGGTTACGAAAAGCATTGTATGGATTGAAACAGTCACCACGTGCATGGTTTGGACGGTTCACCATGGCAATGAAGAACAATGGTTTCAAACAGTGCAACTCAGATCATACTCTGTTCTTGAAACATCGAAAAGGGAAGGTAACAGCATTAATAATCTATGTTGATGATATGATTATTACTGGGAATGATAAACAGGAAATATCACAGCTACAAGACTATTTGGCTACTGAGTTTGAGATGAAGGATCTAGGTGGACTCAAGTATTTCTTGGGAATTGAGGTGGCTCGATCGCAGCAAGGCATATTTCTCTCTCAAAGGAAATATGTCTTGGACTTGTTGACGGACATAGGAATGCTAGATTGCAAACCTGCGGACACTCCTATTGTTCAGAATCATCATCTTGGAGAATATCCGGATCAAGTTCCAACTAACAAAGAAAGATACCAAAGGTTAGTGGGAAGATTGATCTATTTGTCACATACTCGACCAGACATTGCTTATGCAGTGAGTGTTGTCAGTCAATTTATGCACTCTCCAAGTGAAGACCACATGAATGCAGTTCTTCGGATACTTAGATATTTGAAGTCTGCACCTGGAAAAGGACTTATGTTCTCAAAGCATGGTCATCTAAATATTGATGGTTATTCAGATGCAGATTGGGCAGGTAATGTAACAGATAGAAAATCCACATCGGGTTACTTCACATTCGTGGGAGGTAATTTGGTGACATGGAGGAGTAAGAAACAGAATGTAGTAGCTTTATCCAGTGCAGAAGCCGAGTTCAGAGGCATGACTAAAGGGATTTGTGAACTTCTTTGGTTAAGAAAGCTGCTTACTGAACTTGGGTATAAACCTACATCCACAATGAATCTCTTTTGTGACAACAAGGCTGCTATAGCCATTGCACAAAATCCGGTTCAACATGATCGTACTAAACATGTTGAGGTGGATCGACACTTCATCAAACAGAAGCTTGAGGCTAAAGTGTTTCAGTTTCCTTTTGTGAAATCCGAGGATCAATTGGCGGATATTTTGACAAAGGCAATTTCCAGTAAAGCATTCCACAATTCACTGGATCAGTTGGGCATTGGCGACATCTATGCACCAACGTGAGGGGGAGTGTTGGCGTGACTTGTGGATATTGACTTACTTTCCTTACACACTAAGAATTCCTATTATAATTGTAATTGATTTACTTTAATTCCTGATTTCCTACTGTAAATAGATTTAGGAATTTATTATTTACTTACCCATTCAGGTTTTGTTGTATTATAAATATGACCTCCTACAAGGAGAAGAATACACAGAAAATTCCCACAAACAAATATTCTCTCATAGTTTTCATATTTTAGCAAGATCTTGGATACAAGACAAACACAATGACTGCTAGCCGCTCCAACAAGAACATACGTTCCTGCACAAATTATACAACATAATTTAGGCATAACAAAATGATTAACCAAAAATTTATGCTCTCAATGTTCTTGAGTTCTTCTTTAAAGGGAGGGCTACGTGTTTGATGAAATGCCGGTTTTTCTTTGTGGTAGCTTCTTTATGATTATACTCCTATAAAGACAAATTTCTAGCTCCGCCACTGTATATAAATAAATAAATAAAAGAACGACTCAAAAGCAACACTCACTTTATCTTTCCACAAATTCATCACACTAGAGCATAAATTCATCAAACTTGAGCATGGATTAGGGAAAGGGATGCCATTCTTGTGAAATTTCTGGCAAGGCATGAAATTTAAGATGCAAGCACCGCACGTGGCAGATATCACCAAGGAAGCCATAGCAATATACCAATAGTTTGTGGCCCAATTGTATAGCACTAGAAAAATGATGGCAGCTCTCTCAAGCAAAAACACAAACACATGTTGATAATTTGGCTGCACATTTATAATCAAAATGATTAGCAAGTGATTAGCAACAATCCCAAATTGAATTCTTACTTAATTAACAGAGAAGATTATATAAAACTTACAGTTGATTTAGAAACAAGTTGACGCTGGAGGGAGGCCTCCATGCGTAAGAAAGTTGTGAGAATGAAATAGAAGAAGGAAAAGCATGAAAATTTGGGAAAAATTATGACCAAGAAAATTGCAAGCCTCTCAACCAGGAAGAGCAAGTGATCTACTTGGAGCACAATCTCTTTGAATGTTAGGGCATTGCTCTTCTCTGCCATTTTGATTGCCTATGAAAAATACAGAAACCTTGCTGGGGTTCTTGGGATAGAGGGAATTGTTCTTCTCCTTCTTTTATACTAGCCTCGTTGCACGCTCTTCCGCTCCTGCGAAGGTTTTTTTTTATTTATAAATTTTAAATGTAGTTGCGTTCCATAAAAATAAGATCAATTATCTAATTTTTCTTTTCATTTAATTTTTTAAATATGAAAAAGTGTGAATTTATCATAGTATCCCCATTTAATTAATAATTTCAATTCTTAATGTTTGCATTAACCAAGTGCATTTTCTAGTATTTTGAATGTTTAACTATTCTCTGCATTTTACTTTATATATATAGATTATCTGATTTTTCTTTTAATTTTAATTTTTTTAATATGAAAAAGTGTGAATTTATCATATTATCCTCATTTAATTAATAATTTCAATTCTTAATGTTTGCATTAACAAATGACATTTTTTGGTATTTTGAATGTTTCACCATTCTGTGCCTTTTACTTTATATATATATATAGATATATACTTGACAATCCTAATTTATTTTTTTTCCCGTAACTTACGTGGCATTTTGGTATTGGTTGTACAACATCATTGTTTCTTGAAATGTATTTCCTATTGGTTCTACAACATAATTATCACTGTTTGTATAATTTAAAGAATTTTGCTAGGCGTGGGTAAAATCTGATTGTTGGATGTGCGGGCCCCAACAAGCATCAACGCTCGATTTATAGAAAATTTGGATATTATAACTACCGTTTTCATAGACAAGCCCAATATGGATATTATAACTACCATTTTAAAAAGAGTATAGCCGCGCGGCTATACCATTGAAATATTAATAAATTTTAAAAAGCCGCTCAGCAATACTCTTTAAATAAGAGTAAAATCTTTAATTGAAGAATATTTGACTTATGCAAATCGCATCAAGCTATGTATTGGAGGATTTTGTGGAAAGCCAGGGTTATTAAATAACAAAAATAAGATGTCATGCTTGCCCTAGAAGCTTTCTTCTTTTTCTCCCTCGGTGTCCTTCTAATTCTGCACAAACCTTTTTTCTTATGTTCTCGGAAAGTCTGAAAAGTCGGTTAAAGTGAAAAATAATCAAGTTATTATTATTTTTTGTTAACTTTCCTAAACACGAAACACTTAACCACTAAACCCGCAAACATAGGTTAAACCAATTGATCAAGATAGTGTGTTCATCCCATTGAACTCAAGTTCGAAACTCATTCTCTTTAAAATATATCACCTGTAAAATTTCAAAAAACCATTGAACTCAAAAGAACATTGTTTTGGACCTAAGCATTATACAAGCATCAAAATACAAAAGTATTGATGGTGCTAATTTTCAGAAGAACAAGAACAATTGGACCAAAACTTAATTGATTACTCTGATTAACAATAAGGAAAAAGAATAATACATAATGAAGAAAAACAAGAAAATAAACCCTAACTATTTTTCTTTTTTAATCAAAATATATAACCCAGAATAAACCCAGCTTAAGTCCACCGCATCGCTTCATACTTTGCCTTCAATAAACTTCTCTCTTCCTCCCACTTTTCCTTCTCTTCTCTGTGCTTCTCCTTCTCTCTCTTCATCCTCTCCTCAAACTTTTCCTTCTTCTTTTTCAACTTCAGCTGAAACTCCTGCTCCCACATGTCTACCCATGATTTGTACTCCCCCTGTTTGGTTTTGAGGTTCTGCAATCCCTGGTCACACTTATCCCTCATTTCGGATAACAGCTCCTCCAAGTAAATAACGTCCCCAACACCAATCTCACCTTTTGCTTTCTCTAATTCTTGGTCTAATATAATCTCAACCTTGCCCAGCTCCTCTCTGTTGATTGTCTTGGCCATCACGTTTTCTTTTCTTTTGGATTGATCGTCACCTTGGCTTTACGAACCCTGGAAGTGCAGGCACCAACCCAAGAAAAAGAAAAACTAGCTAGGTTTGATTTGTGTGACTCATAAGGTAAATATCCATGTCCTTATATAGTGTACAGAAAAGCCTATTCGGTCTAGGAAACCGTCAGAAAAGGGGATTTAAATTGGGAACATGATTTAAAAAATTCAACTTAAAAGTAGAAAGTCACAACATTAAATTAGCTAGGAGGGCATTTAGTATCCTATTCAAATAGGGAACTCAAAATTTTTGAATTTTCTTTAAAATAACGAGTTCTTATATTTATTTTTAAGATTCAAAAACTTGTTTAGTATGCAACTTGAAAACTGTTTTTAAATCTTAAAAATTTGAGAATTTGTGGGTTGTTAGAAAAAAACTGAAAAAACAGATATTTTTTGTTTTTAATAATTGGGGTGTTTTTTTAGTTGTTCTTGAGTTTGAGTTTTTAAAAATAGGCCTACCAAACAGGTTTTCTTTGTTTTAGACTAAAATTTTGTTTTTGTTTTTGTTTTTTTTGTTTTTTTTTTTTGAGGTTCTTTCCTATTGAAAGGGGCGATAGCATATTAAACTCACACACACAACACGGATGTTAGGACTCGAACCCAGAACCTTGCCTGAGGAAGTAAATACTCCAAACCACTACACTAGTGGGTCATTTGCTAAAATTTTATTTTTTAATTTAAAAAGATAGATTCAATTTAATAACCAAATAGACCTAAGCTACCTAGATAAATTTGATATAGGGGGGAATAAAAGGGAAAGTAAATTACACATATCATATCAAATCAAGGCAGACAACGAGAATAAAAAAAAAAAGAATATATCAAGAAGTATCAAGGACCACAACCATATCACATGTCAAATTTAACCTTGGGAAGAATTCGAGAAGGTTAATTGAGAATCTTACAAGTACTATTGTAAATAATAGTGGACCACAACCAGAAAAAATATATGCATGTTGAAGATTGAATTTGAGGTTAATTAATTGAGAATCTTATGCTTTTACGATATTGAAAGAGGGAGGAATCGAATCTAGGACTTCGGGTATGATGATAAATGCTCTTAATTATTTGATCGCTACAAATCTCTTACTTTTTTATTTTATTTTTAAAATAAGAATGAATAAAAAAATTCTTAAAGCCTATTCAAATTTTCTATCAAGAAAATAAAATAAAATTCTTAAGTTTCACCAAAACCAAATATTTGCTTAACCTATTACGAAATCAATCAATTCAAGTTGTTCTTTTTATTTTTTGGGAGAGGAGAGAGACTTGTCTGGCCTAAGGAATGGGAGACCAAACTACGGAGATGGGTTGCCACTAAAGAAGTAGCCCTACAAACTTTCAACAATAATGCTAGAGATATCAACAAAAAATTGATTACGAAATGACATGAAAGTGGAATACTATGATTCAAACTTTTGGAAATGATTTCAGTGCCTACAACATTACTACCTTTTTAACAATTATATTAGATATAGTTAGTAGTATTTTTCACTACTTTACTACAAAATGACACGGTATTATTTTACTAATTTTTCACTAAAATCTATAATATTAGTGTCAGATTTTTCTATGGTATGATATCGTGCTCAGTACGAATACATAGAAATACCATACTCGTTAAGTCATTATGGGAGCAAATTTTCCCACGAGAATATTCGATTGGAAAGATTCCCCTTTCTTCCTTGCCGCCTCTTTCTCCCTGCAAAATAGAACAAATAAGAGGACCACACCTAGGGGATGTTAGCCAAAGGCCCTCCGATGCCTAAATTAGTTCAATTGAATCGTATAAAAAACAATAGCTAATAGGGTACGAAGATGTGTTTATAGTATAAACCAGGCGGTCGGAGCCTTATGTAAAAGAGAGAGAGAGAGAGAGAGAGAGAGGAGGTGGCTAAGGTCTATGAGGGGAAGATCTCTATAGAGTTTTTAGTAGTAGTTTTGACGTATGTTCATTCTTGTGCGTACCCAAGCATTTATAGTGGCCTTGGAGAGGTTGGTGTGGTTGGTGTAGTTGGTGTGGTTGGTGTATTTAGGGATTAGTGATTAACCAA